>NW_026089622.1:17536175-17562706 GCF_024586455.1 Bactrocera neohumeralis
ACGTATAAATTAGAGTTTCTTGTATATACACATTTAGCAGTCGATACTGAGTTGCTTTAAATCATTAATTTAACATCTTGAAGTTAATTTACCTTCTTCATCTTACTGAAGTTGACATAAAGCCATAACGGCAGTGCATTTGGAAGAATTCGATAATCTCATATTCAGGTAAAAAGTCGATTTTCTTGTATATACACCTTTAGCGGTCGATATTGATTTGCTTGAAATCATTAATTTAACATCTTTAAGTTAATTTACCTTCTTCATCTTACTGAAGTTGATATAAAGCCATAACGGCAGAGCATTTGGGAGAATTCGACAATCTTATATTCAGGTATAAAGTCGATTTTCTTGTATATACACATTAAGCAGTCGATATTGAGCTGCTTCAAATCATTACTTTACCATATTTAAGTTAATTTACCTTCTTCATCTTACTGAAGTTGACATAAAACCATAACAGCAGAGCAGTTGGAAGAATTCGACAATCTTATATTCAGGTATAAAGTCGATTTTCTTGTATATACACATTTAGCAGCCGATATTGAGTTTTATTTATTTAACATCTTTAAGTTAATTTACCTTCTTCATCTTATTGAAGTTGACATAAAGCCATAACGGCAGTGCATTTGGAAGAATTCGACAATCTTATATTCAGGTAAAAAGTTCATTTTCTTGTATATACACATTTAGCAATCGATATTGAGCTGCTTCAAATCAATAATTTAACATATTTAAGATAACAAACCTTCTTCATCTTACCGAAGTTGACATAAAGCCATAACGGCAGTGCATTTGGAAGAATTCGACAATCTTATATTCAGGTAAAAAGTCGATTTTCTTGTATATACACCTTTAGCAGTCGATATTGAGTTGCTTTAAATCATTAATTTAACATATTTAAGTTAATTTACCTTCTTCATCTTACTGAAGTTGACATAAAGCCATAACGGCAGTGCATTTGGAAGAATTCGACAATATTATATTAAGGTATAAAGTCCATTTTCTTGTATATACACATTTAGCGGTCGATATTGAGTTGCTTTAAATCATTAATTTAACATCTTTAAGTTAATTTACCTTCTTCATCTTACTGAAGTTGACATAAAGCCATAACGGCAGTACATTTGGAAAAATTCGATAATCTCATATTCAGGTAAAAGTCGATTTTCTTGTATATACACATTTAGCAATCGATATTGAGTTGCTTTAAATCATTTATTTAACATCTTTAAGTCATTTTCCTTCTTCATCTTATTGAAATTGACATAAAGCCATAACGGCAGTGCATTTGGAAGAATTCGACAATCTTATTACTGAAAGCCTTACTCGGGGGGTCGCCAGCTGAAAGAAAGTCGAGGTTCTTACACAACAAAAACACAATTTTAATGAGAAAGATGTGCTTGTTTATTTTTCATTAGTTTATCAAATCGTGGTGTTATTTTTGAAATATTAATAATTAAATCATTTTCTAATTGCAGTCTATTTCTCTTTTTAGTTTTAATGTCTACCATTGAAGAAAATGTCAGTTCACACAAGTATGAAGTGGCGAATGGTACTAATAATTTAAGAGCTTCCCTTGCCAGCTCTGGATATTCGTGTTTTCTTTTCATCCAAAACACGTCGACACTTTGCGAATTAAATTCCATTTAAGCATGCCATCAGTAGCTAATTCTAGAAGACATTCTTTTGTTTTTGTGTTGACATCAGCCAGATCTATTGATTTGTCCAAAAAAGGGTTTAAAATCCATCTACGCCCATTGTCAGCTTCAGAGTGCAAGTCTGGAAAGTATGTCAAAAGTTTCTCTTGTAAATTATGCAAGCTTTGTATCATGCAAGGAATATGAGCCGATACTGCAAAACTTTGGTCTGATGCATTATCTTCAACAATCTTCTGAACACACGGAAAAGACTTAAACATTTTGTTTTGCAGAGAGGTCGACCACAAACGAAGTTTTGCGTGAAATGCTTTTACTTTATCTTTAGCTGTTAAAATATTTTCGTCTCTTCCTTGAAGGTTCTTGTTCAAATTGTTAAGGTGGCTAAAAGGATCGGCCAAAAATGCTAATTTCAAGAGCCAAATAGGGTCAGAAAAACAGTAAGCATATTCTGATTTTGCATCTTGTAAGAACATTAACAATTCAGCTCTCAGTTCCAGAACTCTTGTCAATACCTTTCCTTTGGATAGCCACCTGACCTCTGTGTGATAAAGGAGATTTTGATGAAGCGAGCCCATATCTTCACAAACGATTCTGAATAGCCGGGTTTGCAAAGCTTTACCTTTGATAGAATTCACAATTTTTATTACCTCCTTGAGCACGTCATTTAAATCAGAAGGTACTACCTTAGCAGATAGAGCCTGTCGATGAAGAAAACAGTGTGTCCAGGATATGTTTGGTATTATCGATTTTAATTTTGCAATGAGTCCGCTATTTTTGCCAGTCATAGCTTTAGCGCCATCGCTACAAATAGCGATACATTTTTTCCAATCAATATCGTAGTGGCAAGTGCTTTCTAAAAACATATCGTACAAACACTGGCCAGTAGTGTTTGCAGGAAGTGCTTTGCAAAATAAGATTTCTTCCGTAATACTGTCATCTGCTTCAAAGCGCACAAATACTACAAACTGTGCACAGTCGGAAACATCTGTAGATTCATCGAACTGCAAAGCAAAATGTTGGCTATTCTTTAATTTTTCGACTACTTGTTCTTGAATATCCTTGGCCATATCGTTTATTCTGCGTGAAATAGTATTGTCAGAAAGTGGTACTTTTCGTAATTTGTTTGCCTCCTGCTTACTAACCATAATTTCAACCATATCGAGTGCCGCTGGCAAAATAAGATTTTCGGCAATTGTATGTGGTTTCCCTGATTTAGCAACTCGATATGCGACTTTGTAGCTAGCTAATAATGTTGACTCGTTGACACTGGATGCCTGAAAATAAACCAAACAATATACAAGTGAACAGTCAATAAAAATTAAGGACGCGGAACCTTTGCACACCGAAATTAAGTATAATCAAAAGTTGTATGCAAATAACAAAGAAATAAACACGAACAGTAAAAATATAGTATAAAAAACTAAAAAACACGCTTTGACGATAACGTAAACTAAAAAATCAAAAATAATTGTTAATATGGAAAATAAATAATTAAAAAAAAATAGTATTATTGTGAAAAAAGGGTGGGGCGCTTTTTAAGAGCTGATTTATAGTGCACCCCACGCTTTTTTCATTATTTTCTTACTTACCTGAATTATAGTATTTTGCTGCTGACTAAGAGCTTTCAACTTTCGTTCAAAGAAATCCAACGGCTTATCAGCTTCTTTTTGATGCTTGGTTGTGAGATGCCGCATAAGCTTTGACGGTTTCATACTCTCACTTGATAAAACATCGCCGCAAATTACACATTGAGGATTATTATTTATGACTGTGAACCCGTATTTCAAATAACTGTCATCGTAATGTCTATTTTTTTTCGGATTTGATTCACCACCACCGCTATTGATACTCGTACCAGATGTTGAAGGCTGCGATCTTTTGAGAAATTTATCCATTTTATAAACGCGCAGAGCAAGCGAAAAAACAAAAGAATGACGTCTGAACTCATCGGCGACATAGATAACTTGATCAGAATCTCTTTTCTTGCTCTCTCGCTTGTCAGCTGGCAGGGCACCCTGATCTGTTTTCTGAGCTGGCAACAACACAATCAGGGTGCCGTCAACCAGCAGTAAGTGAAAAGGTGGGATGCCAGAAGGGCAGCGCTATAATTACTTGACGCAATTAGTGTAAAATGAAATTTCATTGAATTGTGCGGACATATTTTGGCAAAATAAATGTTTATGTAAATTAATTAATGATTTTGCATTTTAACATTTATATATGTATGAATTTTCGAAGTGTTTAATTTAGTGTTTTGTATAATATACAAGCTAATATTTTTCAGCCGTGGCATCATTGGCAAATGTTATAAAAAATGCGAGTTTTGACAGCTCTCTCTCGAACCAAAGAGTCTCGTATCAAGTTATCTATGTCGGCAACTACGCTTAACTGAGTGATGAGAGTTGAAACAAAAGAACATTGCGGGTGGCGCGCGGGGCGCTTGCTGTTATCTCAACGACAATCATGTCGTGCGGTGTGGCAACGTCGCCGTCACCGAGCAGTATGACCCGCGCGAATAATAGATAAATTTGCCAAAATAGGAAAAACTTATTACCTAACGTATGTAGTCTTTTAATTAAAATTAAATTATTTCTTTGACTTACCATGACACAAGGGGGTCGCTAGAATATTTCAACCTGTAAAGGGGTCGCGAAATCAAAAAGATTGAAAAACACTGCTTTAAATCATTAATTTAACATCTTTAAGTTAATTTACCTTCTCCATCTTACTGAAGTTGACATAAAACCATAACGGCAGTGCATTTGGAAGAATTCGACAATCATATATTCAGATCTAAAGTCGATTTTCTTGTATATACACATTAAGCAGTCGATACTGAGTTGCTTAATTTACCTTCTTCATCTTATTGAAGTTGACATAAAGCCATAAGGGCAGTGCATTTGGAAGAATTCGATAATCTTATATTCAGGTAAAAAGTCCATTTTCTTGTATATACACATTTAGCAGTCGATATTGAGCTGTTTCAAATCATTAATTTAACATATTTAAGTTAATAAACCTTCTTCATCTTACTGAAGTTGTTATAAAGCCATAACGGCAGGGCATTTGGATGACTTCGACAATCTTATATTCACGTATAAATTAGATTTTCTTGTATATATACATTTAGCAGTCGATATTGAGTTGCTTTAAATCATTTATTTAACATCTTTAAGTCATTTTCCTTCTTCATCTTATTGAAATTGACATAAAGCCATAACGGCAGAGCATTTGGAAGAATTCGACAATCTTATATTCAGGTATAAAGTCGATTTTCTTGTATATACACATTTAGCAGTCGATATTGAATTGCTTTAAATCATTAACTTAACATAATTAGGTTAATTTACTTTCTTCATCTTACTGAAGTTGACATAAAGCCATAACGGCTTTCATTGAAAGCATTAATTTAACATCTTTAAGTTAATTTACCTTCTTCATCTTACTGAAGTTGACATAAAGCCATAACGGCAGTGCATTTGGAAGAATTCGACAATCTTATATTCAGGTATAAAGTCGATTTTCTTGTATATACACATTTAGCAGTCGATATTGAGTTGCTTTTAATCATTAATTTAACATATTTAAGTCATTTTTCCTTCTTCATCTTATTGAAATTGACATAAAGCCATAACGGCAGTGCATTTGGAAGAATTCGACAATCTTATATTCAGGTATAAAGTCCATTTTCTTGTATATACACATTTAGCAGTCGATATTGAGTTGCTTTAAATCATTAATTTAACATCTTTAAGTTAATTTACCTTCTTCATCTTACTGAAGTTGACATAAAGCCATAACGGCAGTGCATTTGGAAGAATTCGACAATCTTATATTCAGGTATAAAGTCGATTTTCTTGTATATACACATTAAGCAGTCGATATTGAGTTGCTTGAAATCATTAATTTAACATCTTTAAGTTAATTTACCTTCTTCATCTTACTGAAGTTGACATAAAGCCATAACGGCAGTGCATTTGGAAGAATTCGACAATCTTATATTCAGGTATAAAGTCGATTTTCTTGTATATACACATTTAGCAGTCGATATTGAGTTGCTTTAAATCATTAATTTAACATCTTTAAGTTAATTTACCTTCTTCATCTTACTGAAGTTGACATAAAGCCATAACGGCAGTGCATTTGGAAGAATTCGACAATCTTATATTCAGGTATAAAGTCGATTTTCTTGTATATACACATTTAGCAGTCGATATTGAGTTGCTTTAAATCATTAATTTAACATCTTTAAGTTAATTTACCTTCTTCATCTTACTGAAGTTGACATAAAGCCATAACGGCAGTGCATTTGGAAGAATTCGACAATCTTATATTCAGGTATAAAGTCCATTTTCTTGTATATACACATTTAGCAGTCGATATTGAGTTGCTTTAAATCATTAATTTAACATCTTTAAGTTAATTTACCTTCTTCATCTTACTGAAGTTGACATAAAGCCATAACGGCAGTGCATTTGGAAGAATTCGACAATCTTATATTCAGGTATAAAGTCGATTTTCTTGTATATACACATTTAGCAGTCGATATTGAGTTGCTTTAAATCATTAATTTAACATCTTTAAGTTAATTTACCTTCTTCATCTTACTGAAGTTGACATAAAGCCATAACGGCAGTGCATTTGGAAGAATTCGACAATCTTATATTCAGGTATAAAGTCGATTTTCTTGTATATACACATTTAGCAGTCGATATTGAGTTGCTTTAAATCATTAATTTAACATCTTTAAGTTAATTTACCTTCTTCATCTTACTGAAGTTGACATAAAGCCATAACGGCAGTGCATTTGGAAGAATTCGACAATCTTATATTCAGGTATAAAGTCGATTTTCTTGTATATACACATTTAGCAGTCGATATTGAGTTGCTTTAAATCATTAATTTAACATCTTTAAGTTAATTTACCTTCTTCATCTTACTGAAGTTGACATAAAGCCATAACGGCAGTGCATTTGGAAGAATTCGACAATCTTATATTCAGGTATAAAGTCGATTTTCTTGTATATACACATTTAGCAGTCGATATTGAGTTGCTTTAAATCATTAATTTAACATCTTTAAGTTAATTTACCTTCTTCATCTTATTGAAGTTGACATAAAGCCATAACGGCAGTGCATTTGGAAGAATTCGACAATCTTATATTCAGGTATAAAGTCGATTTTCTTGTATATACACATTTAGCAGTCGATATTGAGTTGCTTTAAATCATTAATTTAACATCTTTAAGTTAATTTACCTTCTTCATCTTACTGAAGTTGACATTTGGAAGAATTCGACCATAAAAAGTCGATTTTCTTGTATAATTTAGCAGTCGATATTGAGTTGCTTTAAATCTTTAATTTAACATTTTACCTTCTTCATCTTACTGAAGTTGACATAAAGCCATAACGGCAGTGCATTTGGAAGAAATTCGACAATCTTATATTCAGGTATAAAGTCGATTTTCTTGTATATACACATTTAGCAGTCGATATTGAGTTGCTTTAAATCATTAATTTAACATATTTAAGTTAATTTACCTTCTTCATCTTACTGAAGTTGACATAAAGCCATAACGGCAGTGATTTGGAAGAATTCGACAATCTTATATTCAGGTATAAAGTCGATTTTCTTGTATATACACATTAAGCAGTCGATATTGAGTTGCTTTAAATCATTAATTTAACATCTTTAAGTTAATTTACCTTCTTCATCTTACTGAAGTTGACATAAAGCCATAACGGCAGTGCATTTGGAAGAATTCGACAATCTTATATTCAGGTATAAAGTCGATTTTCTTGTATATACACATTAAGCAGTCGATATTGAGTTGCTTTAAATCATTAATTTAACATCTTTAAGTTAATTTACCTTCTTCATCTTACTGAAGTTGACATAAAGCCATAACGGCAGTGCATTTGGAAGAATTCGACAATCTTATATTCAGGTATAAAGTCGATTTTCTTGTATATACACATTAAGCAGTCGATATTGAGTTGCTTTAAATCATTAATTTAACATCTTTAAGTTAATTTACCTTCTTCATCTTACTGAAGTTGACATAAAGCCATAACGGCAGTGCATTTGGAAGAATTCGACAATCTTATATTCAGGTATAAAGTCGATTTTCTTGTATATACACATTTAGCAGTCGATATTGAGTTGCTTTAAATCATTAATTTAACATCTTTAAGTTAATTTACCTTCTTCATCTTACTGAAGTTGACATAAAGCCATAACGGCAGTGCATTTGGAAGAATTCGACAATCTTATATTCAGGTATAAAGTCGATTTTCTTGTATATACACATTAAGCAGTCGATATTGAGTTGCTTTAAATCATTAATTTAACATCTTTAAGTTAATTTACCTTCTTCATCTTACTGAAGTTGACATAAAGCCATAACGGCAGTGCATTTGGAAGAATTCGACAATCTTATATTCAGGTAAAAGTCGATTTTCTTGTATATACACATTTAGCAGTCGATATTGAGTTGCTTTAAATCATTAATTTAACATCTTTAAGTTAATTTACCTTCTTCATCTTACTGAAGTTGACATAAAGCCATAACGGCAGTGCATTGGAAGAATTCGACAATCTTATATTCAGGTATAAAGTCGATTTTCTTGTATATACACATTTAGCAGTCGATATTGAGTTGCTTTAAATCATTAATTTAACATCTTTAAGTTAATTTACCTTCTTCATCTTACTGAAGTTGACATAAAGCCATAACGGCAGTGCATTTGGAAGAATTCGACAATCTTATATTCAGGTATAAAGTCGATTTTCTTGTATATACACATTTAGCAGTCGATATTGAGTTGCTTTAAATCATTAATTTAACATCTTTAAGTTAATTTACCTTCTTCATCTTACTGAAGTTGACATAAAGCCATAACGGCAGTGCATTTGGAAGAATTCGACAATCTTATATTCAGGTATAAAGTCGATTTTCTTGTATATACACATTAAGCAGTCGATATTGAGTTGCTTTAAATCATTAATTTAACATCTTTAAGTTAATTTACCTTCTTCATCTTACTGAAGTTGACATAAAGCCATAACGGCAGTGCATTTGGAAGAATTCGACAATCTTATATTCAGGTATAAAGTCGATTTTCTTGTATATACACATTTAGCAGTCGATATTGAGTTGCTTTAAATCATTAATTTAACATCTTTAAGTTAATTTACCTTCTTCATCTTACTGAAGTTGACATAAAGCCATAACGGCAGTGCATTTGGAAGAATTCGACAATCTTATATTCAGGTATAAAGTCGATTTTCTTGTATATACACATTTAGCAGTCGATATTGAGTTGCTTTAAATCATTAATTTAACATCTTTAAGTTAATTTACCTTCTTCATCTTACTGAAGTTGACATAAAGCCATAACGGCAGTGCATTTGGAAGAATTCGACAATCTTATATTCAGGTATAAAGTCGATTTTCTTGTATATACACATTTAGCAGTCGATATTGAGTTGCTTTAAATCATTAATTTAACATCTTTAAGTTAATTTACCTTCTTCATCTTACTGAAGTTGACATAAAGCCATAACGGCAGTGCATTTGGAAGAATTCGACAATCTTATATTCAGGTATAAAGTCGATTTTCTTGTATATACACATTTAGCAGTCGATATTGAGTTGCTTTAAATCATTAATTTAACATCTTTAAGTTAATTTACCTTCTTCATCTTACTGAAGTTGACATAAAGCCATAACGGCAGTGCATTTGGAAGAATTCGACAATCTTATATTCAGGTATAAAGTCGATTTTCTTGTATATACACATTTAGCAGTCGATATTGAGTTGCTTTAAATCATTAATTTAACATCTTTAAGTTAATTTACCTTCTTCATCTTACTGAAGTTGACATAAAGCCATAACGGCAGTGCATTTGGAAGAATTCGACAATCTTATATTCAGGTATAAAGTCGATTTTCTTGTATATACACATTTAGCAGTCGATATTGAATTGCGAAATCATTTATTTAACATGAGTTGCTTTGAAGAATTCATAATCTTATATTCAAATCATTAATTTAACATCTTTAAGTTAATTTACCTTCTTCATCTTACTGAAGTTGACATAAAGCCATAACGGCAGTGCATTTGGAAGAATTCGACAATCTTATATTCAGGTATAAAGTCGATTTTCTTGTATATACACATTTAGCAGTCGATATTGAGTTGCTTTAAATCATTAATTTAACATCTTTAAGTTAATTTACCTTCTTCATCTTACTGAAGTTGACATAAAGCCATAACGGCAGTGCATTTGGAAGAATTCGACAATCTTATATTCAGGTATAAAGTCGATTTTCTTGTATATACACATTAAGCAGTCGATATTGAGTTGCTTTTAAATCATTAATTTAACATCTTTAAGTTAATTTACCTTCTTCATCTTACTGAAGTTGACATAAAGCCATAACGGCAGTGCATTTGGAAGAATTCGACAATCTTATATTCAGGTATAAAGTCGATTTTCTTGTATATACACATTTAGCAGTCGATATTGAGTTGCTTTAAATCATTAATTTAACATAATTTAGTTAAATTTACCTTCTTCATCTTACTGAAGTTGACATAAAACCATAACGGCAGTGCATTTGGAGGAATTCGACAATCATATATTCAGGTAAAAAGTCGATTTTCTTGTATATACACATTTAGCAGCCGATATTGAATTGCTTTAAATCATTAATTTAACATTATTTAAGTTAATTTACCTTCTTCATCTTACTGAAGTTGACATAAAGCCATAACGGCAGTGCATTTGGAAGAATTCGACAATCTTATATTCAGGTATAAAGTCGATTTTCTTGTATATACACATTTAGCAGTCGATATTGAGTTGCTTTAAATCATTAATTTAACATCTTTAAGTTAATTTACCTTCTTCATCTTACTGAAGTTGACATAAAGCCATAACGGCAGTGCATTTGGAAGAATTCGACAATCTTATATTCAGGTATAAAGTCGATTTTCTTGTATATACACATTAAGCAGTCGATATTGAGTTGCTTTAAATCATTAATTTAACATCTTTAAGTTAATTTACCTTCTTCATCTTACTGAAGTTGACATAAAGCCATAACGGCAGTGCATTTGGGAGAATTCGACAATCTTATATTCAGGTATAAAGTCGATTTTCTTGTATATACACATTAAGCAGTCGATATTGAGTTGCTTTAAATCATTAATTTAACATATTTAAGTTAATTTACCTTCTTCATCTTACTGAAGTTGACATAAAGCCATAACGGCAGTGCATTTGGAAGAATTCGACAATCTTATATTCAGGTATAAAGTCGATTTTCTTGTATATACACATTTAGCAGTCGATATTGAGTTGCTTTAAATCATTAATTTAACATCTTTAAGTTAATTTACCTTCTTCATCTTACTGAAGTTGACATAAAGCCATAACGGCAGTGCATTTGGAAGAATTCGACAATCTTATATTCAGGTATAAAGTCGATTTTCTTGTATATACACATTAAGCAGTCGATATTGAGTTGCTTTAAATCATTAATTTAACATCTTTAAGTTAATTTACCTTCTTCATCTTACTGAAGTTGACATAAAGCCATAACGGCAGTGCATTTGGAAGAATTCGACAATCTTATATTCAGGTATAAAGTCGATTTTCTTGTATATACACATTTAGCAGTCGATATTGAGTTGCTTTAAATCATTAATTTAACATCTTTAAGTTAATTTACCTTCTTCATCTTACTGAAGTTGACATAAAGCCATAACGGCAGTGCATTTGGAAGAATTCGACAATCTTATATTCAGGTATAAAGTCGATTTTCTTGTATATACATTTAAGCAGTCGATATTGAGTTGCTTTAAATCATTAATTTAACATCTTTAAGTTAATTTACCTTCTTCATCTTACTGAAGTTGACATAAAGCCATAACGGCAGTGCATTTGGAAGAATTCGACAATCTTATATTCAGGTATAAAGTCGATTTTCTTGTATATACACATTTAGCAGTCGATATTGAGTTGCTTTAAATCATTAATTTAACATCTTTAAGTTAATTTACCTTCTTCATCTTACTGAAGTTGACATAAAGCCATAACGGCAGTGCATTTGGAAGAATTCGACAATCTTATATTCAGGTATAAAGTCGATTTTCTTGTATATACACATTTAGCAGTCGATATTGAGTTGCTTTAAATCATTAATTTAACATCTTTAAGTTAATTTACCTTCTTCATCTTACTGAAGTTGACATAAAGCCATAACGGCAGTGCATTTGGAAGAATTCGACAATCTTATATTCAGGTATAAAGTCGATTTTCTTGTATATACACATTTAGCAGTCGATATTGAGTTGCTTTAAATCATTAATTTAACATCTTTAAGTTAATTTACCTTCTTCATCTTACTGAAGTTGACATAAAGCCATAACGGCAGTGCATTTGGAAGAATTCGACAATCTTATATTCAGGTAAAAAGTCGATTTTCTTGTATATACACATTTAAGCAGTCGATATTGAGTTGCTTTAAATCATTAATTTAACATCTTTAAGTTAATTTACCTTCTTCATCTTACTGAAGTTGACATAAAGCCATAACGGCAGTGCATTTGGAAGAATTCGACAATCTTATATTCAGGTATAAAGTCGATTTTCTTGTATATACACATTTAGCAGTCGATATTGAGTTGCTTTAAATCATTAATTTAACATCTTTAAGTTAATTTACCTTCTTCATCTTACTGAAGTTGACATAAAGCCATAACGGCAGTGCATTTGGAAGAATTCGACAATCTTATATTCAGGTAAAAGTCGATTTTCTTGTATATACACATTTAGCAGTCGATATTGAGTTGCTTAAATCATTAATTTAACATCTTTAAGTTAATTTACCTTCTTCATCTTATACTGAGTTGACATAAAGCCATAACGGCAGTGCATTTGGAAGAATTCGACAATCTTATATTCAGGTATAAAGTCGATTTTCTTGTATATACACATTTAGCAGTCGATATTGAGTTGCTTTAAATCATTAATTTAACATATTTAAGTTAATTTACCTTCTTCATCTTACTGAAGTTGACATAAAGCCATAACGGCAGTGCATTTGGAAGAATTCGACAATCTTATATTCAGGTATAAAGTCGATTTTCTTGTATATACACATTTAGCAGTCGATATTGAGTTGCTTTAAATCATTAATTTAACATCTTTAAGTTAATTTACCTTCTTCATCTTACTGAAGTTGACATAAAGCCATAACGGCAGTGCATTTGGAAGAATTCGACAATCTTATATTCAGGTATAAAGTCGATTTTCTTGTATATACACATTTAGCAGTCGATATTGAGTTGCTTTAAATCATTAATTTAACATCTTTAAGTTAATTTACCTTCTTCATCTTACTGAAGTTGACATAAAGCCATAACGGCAGTGCATTTGGAAGAATTCGACAATCTTATATTCAGGTATAAAGTCGATTTTCTTGTATATACACATTTAGCAGTCGATATTGAGTTGCTTTAAATCATTAATTTAACATATTTAAGTTAATTTACCTTCTTCATCTTACTGAAGTTGACATAAAGCCATAACGGCAGTGCATTTGGAAGAATTCGACAATCTTATATTCAGGTATAAAGTCGATTTTCTTGTATATACACATTTAGCAGTCGATATTGAGTTGCTTTAAATCATTAATTTAACATCTTTAAGTTAATTTACCTTCTTCATCTTACTGAAGTTGACATAAAGCCATAACGGCAGTGCATTTGGAAGAATTCGACAATCTTATATTCAGGTATAAAGTCGATTTTCTTGTATATACACATTTAGCAGTCGATATTGAGTTGCTTTAAATCATTAATTTAACATCTTTAAGTTAATTTACCTTCTTCATCTTACTGAAGTTGACATAAAGCCATAACGGCAGTGCATTTGGAAGAATTCGACAATCTTATATTCAGGTATAAAGTCGATTTTCTTGTATATACACATTTAGCAGTCGATATTGAGTTGCTTTAAATCATTAATTTAACATATTTAAGTTAATTTACCTTCTTCATCTTACTGAAGTGACATAAAGCCATAACGGCAGTGCATTTGGAAGAATTCGACAATCTTATATTCAGGTATAAAGTCGATTTTCTTGTATATACACATTTAGCAGTCGATATTGAGTTGCTTTAAATCATTAATTTAACATCTTTAAGTTAATTTACCTTCTTCATCTTACTGAAGTTGACATAAAGCCATAACGGCAGTGCATTTGGAAGAATTCGACAATCTTATATTCAGGTATAAAGTCGATTTTCTTGTATATACACATTTAGCAGTCGATATTGAGTTGCTTTAAATCATTAATTTAACATCTTTAAGTTAATTTACCTTCTTCATCTTATTGAAGTTGACATAAAGCCATAACGGCAGTGCATTTGGAAGAATTCGACAATCTTATATTCAGGTATAAAGTCCATTTTCTTGTATATACACATTTAAGCAGTCGATATTGAGTTGCTTTAAATCATTAATTTAACATCTTTAAGTTAATTTACCTTCTTCATCTTACTGAAGTTGACATATAAGCCATAACGGCAGTGCATTTGGAAGAATTCGACAATCTTATATTCAGGTATAAAGTCGATTTTCTTGTATATACACATTTAGCAAGCAGTCGATATTGAGTTGCTTTAAATCATTAATTTAACATCTTTAAGTTAATTTACCTTCTTCATCTTACTGAAGTTGACATAAAGCCATAACGGCAGTGCATTTGGAAGAATTCGACAATCTTATATTCAGGTATAAAGTCGATTTTCTTGTATATACACATTTAGCAGTCGATATTGAGTTGCTTTAAATCATTAATTTAACATCTTTAAGTTAATTTACCTTCTTCATCTTACTGAAGTTGACATAAAGCCATAACGGCAGTGCATTTGGAAGAATTCGACAATCTTATATTCAGGTATAAAGTCGATTTTCTTGTATATACACATTTAGCAGTCGATATTGAGTTGCTTTAAATCATTAATTTAACATCTTTAAGTTAATTTACCTTCTTCATCTTACTGAAGTTGACATAAAGCAAACGGCAGTGCATTTGGAAGAATTCGACAATCTTATATTCAGGTATAAAGTCGATTTTCTTGTATATACACATTTAGCAGTCGATATTGAGTTGCTTTAAATCATTAATTTAACATCTTTAAGTTAATTTACCTTCTTCATCTTACTGAAGTTGACATAAAGCCATAACGGCAGTGCATTTGGAAGAATTCGACAATCTTATATTCAGGTATAAAGTCGATTTTCTTGTATATACACATTTAGCAGTCGATATTGAGTTGCTTTAAATCATTAATTTAACATCTTTAAGTTAATTTACCTTCTTCATCTTACTGAAGTTGACATAAAGCCATAACGGCAGTGCATTTGGAAGAATTCGACAATCTTATATTCAGGTATAAAGTCGATTTTCTTGTATATACACATTTAGCAGTCGATATTGAGTTGCTTTAAATCATTAATTTAACATATTTAAGTTAATTTACCTTCTTCATCTTACTGAAGTTGACATAAAGCCATAACGGCAGGCATTTGGAAGAATTCGACAATCTTATATTCAGGTATAAAGTCGATTTTCTTGTATATACACATTTAGCAGTCGATATTGAGTTGCTTTAAATCATTAATTTAACATCTTTAAGTTAATTTACCTTCTTCATCTTACTGAAGTTGACATAAAGCCATAACGGCAGTGCATTTGGAAGAATTCGACAATCTTATATTCAGGTATAAAGTCGATTTTCTTGTATATACACATTTAGCAGTCGATATTGAGTTGCTTTAAATCATTAATTTAACATCTTTAAGTTAATTTACCTTCTTCATCTTACTGAAGTTGACATAAAGCCATAACGGCAGTGCATTTGGAAGAATTCGACAATCTTATATTCAGGTATAAAGTCGATTTTCTTGTATATACACATTTAGCAGTCGATATTGAGTTGCTTTAAATCATTAATTTAACATCTTTAAGTTAATTTACCTTCTTCATCTTACTGAAGTTGACATAAAGCCATAACGGCAGTGCATTTGGAAGAATTCGACAATCTTATATTCAGGTATAAAGTCGATTTTCTTGTATATACACATTTAGCAGTCGATATTGAGTTGCTTTAAATCATTAATTTAACATCTTTAAGTTAATTTACCTTCTTCATCTTACTGAAGTTGACATAAAGCCATAACGGCAGTGCATTTGGAAGAATTCGACAATCTTATATTCAGGTATAAAGTCGATTTTCTTGTATATACACATTTAGCAGTCGATATTGAGTTGCTTTAAATCATTAATTTAACATCTTTAAGTTAATTTACCTTCTTCATCTTACTGAAGTTGACATAAAGCCATAACGGCAGTGCATTTGGAAGAATTCGACAATCTTATATTCAGGTATAAAGTCGATTTTCTTGTATATACACATTTAGCAGTCGATATTGAGTTGCTTTAAATCATTAATTTAACATCTTTAAGTTAATTTACCTTCTTCATCTTACTGAAGTTGACATAAAGCCATAACGGCAGTGCATTTTTGGAAGAATTCGACAATCTTATATTCAGGTATAAAGTCGATTTTCTTGTATATACACATTTAGCAGTCGATATTGAGTTGCTTTAAATCATTAATTTAACATATTTAAGTTAATTTACCTTCTTCATCTTACTGAAGTTGACATAAAGCCATAACGGCAGTGCATTTGGAAGAATTCGACAATCTTATATTCAGGTATAAAGTCGATTTTCTTGTATATACACATTTAGCAGTCGATATTGAGTTGCTTTAATCATTAATTTAACATCTTTAAGTTAATTTACCTTCTTCATCTTACTGAAGTTGACATAAAGCCATAACGGCAGTGCATTTGGAAGAATTCGACAATCTTATATTCAGGTAAAAAGTCGATTTTCTTGTATATACACATTTAGCAGTCGATATTGAGTTGCTTTAAATCATTAATTTAACATCTTTAAGTTAATTTACCTTTCTTCATCTTACTGAAGTTGACATAAAGCCATAACGGCAGTGCATTTGGAAGAATTCGACAATCTTATATTCAGGTATAAAGTCGATTTTCTTGTATATACACATTTAGCAGTCGATATTGAGTTGCTTTAAATCATTAATTTAACATATTTAAGTTAATTTACCTTCTTCATCTTACTGAAGTTGACATAAAGCCATAACGGCAGTGCATTTGGAAGAATTCGACAATCTTATATTCAGGTATAAAGTCGATTTTCTTGTATATACACATTTAGCAGTCGATATTGAGTTGCTTTAAATCATTAATTTAACATATTTAAGTTAATTTACCTTCTTCATCTTACTGAAGTTGACATAAAGCCATAACGGCAGTGCATTTGGAAGAATTCGACAATCTTATATTCAGGTATAAAGTCGATTTTCTTGTATATACATTTTAGCAGTCGATATTGAGTTGCTTTAAATCATTAATTTAACATCTTTAAGTTAATTTACCTTCTTCATCTTACTGAAGTTGACATAAAGCCATAACGGCAGTGCATTTGGAAGAATTCGACATCTTATATTCAGGTATAAAGTCGATTTTCTTGTATATACACATTTAGCAGTCGATATTGAGTTGCTTTAAATCATTAATTTAACATATTTAAGTTAATTTACCTTCTTCATCTTACTGAAGTTGACATAAAGCCATAACGGCAGTGCATTTGGAAGAATTCGACAATCTTATATTCAGGTATAAAGTCGATTTTCTTGTATATACACATTTAGCAGTCGATATTGAGTTGCTTTAAATCATTAATTTAACATCTTTAAGTTAATTTACCTTCTTCATCTTACTGAAGTTGACATAAAGCCATAACGGCAGTGCATTTGGAAGAATTCGACAATCTTATATTCAGGTATAAAGTCCATTTTCTTGTATATACACATTTAGCAGTCGATATTGAGTTGCTTTAAATCATTAATTTAACATCTTTAAGTTAATTTACCTTCTTCATCTTACTGAAGTTGACATAAAGCCATAACGGCAGTGCATTTGGAAGAATTCGATAAAATCTTATATTCAGGTAAAAAGTCGATTTTCTTGTATATACACATTTAGCAGTCGATATTGAGTTGCTTTAAATCATTTATTTAACATCTTTAAGTTAATTTCCTTCTTCATCTTATTGAAGTTGACATAAAGCCATAACGGCAGTGCATTTGGAAGAATTCGACAATCTTATATTCAGGTATAAAGTCCATTTTCTTGTATATACACATTTAGCAGTCGATATTGAGTTGCTTTAAATCATTAATTTAACATCTTTAAGTTAATTTACCTTCTTCATCTTACTGAAGTTGACATAAAGCCATAACGGCAGTGCATTTGGAAGAATTCGACAATCTTATATTCAGGTATAAAGTCGATTTTCTTGTATATACACATTTAGCAGTCGATATTGAGTTGCTTTAAATCATTAATTTAACATCTTTAAGTTAATTTACCTTCTTCATCTTACTGAAGTTGACATAAAGCCATAACGGCAGAGCATTTGGGAGAATTCGACAATCTTATATTAAGGTATAAAGTCGGTTTTCTTGTATATACACATTTAGCAGTCGATAGTGGGTTGCTTTAAATCATTGGTTTAACATATTTAAGTTAATTTACCTTTTTCATCTTACTGAAGTTGACATAAAGCCATAACGGCAGTGCATTTGGAAGAATTCGACAATCTTATATTCAGGTATAAAGTCGATTTTCTTGTATATACACATTTAGCAGTCGATATTGAGTTGCTTTAAATCATTAATTTAACATCTTTAAGTTAATTTACCTTCTTCATCTTACTGAAGTTGACATAAAGCCATAACGGCAGTGCATTTGGAAGAATTCGACAATCTTATATTCAGGTATAAAGTCGATTTTCTTGTATATACACATTTAGCAGTCGATATTGAGTTGCTTTAAATCATTAATTTAACATCTTTAAGTTAATTTACCTTCTTCATCTTACTGAAGTTGACATAAAGCCATAACGGCAGTGCATTTGGAAGAATTCGACAATCTTATATTCAGGTATAAAGTCGATTTTCTTGTATATACACATTTAGCAGTCGATATTGAGTTGCTTTAAATCATTAATTTAACATCTTTAAGTTAATTTACCTTCTTCATCTTATTGAAGTTGACATAAAGCCATAACGGCAGTGCATTTGGAAGAATTCGACAATCTTATATTCAGGTATAAAGTCGATTTTCTTGTATATACACATTTAGCAGTCGATATTGAGTTGCTTTAAATCATTAATTTAACATCTTTAAGTTAATTTACCTTCTTCATCTTACTGAAGTTGACATAAAGCCATAACGGCAGTGCATTTGGAAGAATTCGACAATCTTATATTCAGGTATAAAGTCGATTTTCTTGTATATACACATTTAGCAGTCGATATTGAGTTGCTTTAAATCATTAATTTAACATCTTTTAAGTTAATTTACCTTCTTCATCTTACTGAAGTTGACATAAAGCCATAACGGCAGTGCATTTGGAAGAATTCGACAATCTTATATTCAGGTATAAAGTCGATTTTCTTGTATATACACATTTAGCAGTCGATATTGAGTTGCTTTAAATCATTAATTTAACATCTTTAAGTTAATTTACCTTCTTCATCTTACTGAAGTTGATATAAAGCCATAACGGCAGAGCAATTGGAAGAATTCGACAATCTTATATTCAGGTATAAAGTCGATTTTCTTGTATATACACATTTAGCAGTCGATAGTGAGTTGCTTTAAATCATTAATTTAACATATTTAAGTTAATTTACCTTCTTCATCTTACTGAAGTTGATATAAAGCCATAACGGCAGAGCATTTGGGAGAATTCGACAATCTTATATTCAGGTATAAAGTCGATTTTCTTGTATATACACATTTAGCAGTCGATAGTGAGTTGCTTTAAATCATTAGTTTAACATATTTAAGTTAATTTACCTTTTTCATCTTACTGAAGTTGACATAAAGCCATAACGGCAGAGCATTTGGGAGAATTCGACAACCTTATATTCAGGTATAAAGTCGATTTTCTTGTATATACACATTAGCAGTCGATATTGAGTTGCTTTAGATCATTAATTTAACATCTTTAAGTTAATTTACCTTTTTCATCTTACTGAAGTTGACATAAAGCCATAACGGCAGTGCATTTGGAAGAATTCGACAATCTTATATTCAGGTATAAAGTCGATTTTCTTGTATATACACATTTAGCAGTCGATATTGAGTTGCTTTAAATCATTAATTTAACATATTTAAGTTAATTTACCTTTTTCATCTTACTGAAGTTGACATAAAGCCATAACGGCAGAGCATTTGGAAGAATTCGACAATCTTATATTCAGGTATAAAGTCGATTTTCTTGTATATACACATTTAGCAGTCGATATTGAGTTGCTTTAAATCATTAATTTAACATCTTTAAGTTAATTTACCTTCTTCATCTTACTGAAGTTGACATAAAGCCATAACGGCAGTGCATTTGGAAGAATTCGACAATCTTATATTCAGGTATAAAGTCGATTTTCTTGTATATACACATTTAGCAGTCGATATTGAGTTGCTTTAAATCATTAATTTAACATCTTTAAGTTAATTTACCTTCTTCATCTTACTGAAGTTGACATAAAGCCATAACGGCAGTGCATTTGGAAGAATTCGACAATCTTATATTCAGGTATAAAGTCGATTTTCTTGTATATACACATTTAGCAGTCGATATTGAGTTGCTTTAAATCATTAATTTAACATATTTAAGTTAATTTACCTTCTTCATCTTACTGAAGTTGACATAAAGCCATAACGGCAGTGCATTTGGAAGAATTCGACAATCTTATATTCAGGTATAAAGTCGATTTTCTTGTATATACACATTTAGCAGTCGATATTGAGTTGCTTTAAATCATTAATTTAACATCTTTAAGTTAATTTACCTTCTTCATCTTACTGAAGTTGACATAAAGCCATAACGGCAGAGCATTTGGAAGAATTCGACAATCTTATATTCAGGTATAAAGTCGATTTTCTTGTATATACACATTTAGCAGTCGATATTGAGTTGCTTTAAATCATTAATTTAACATCTTTAAGTTAATTTACCTTCTTCATCTTACTGAAGTTGACATAAAGCCATAACGGCAGTGCATTTGGAAGAATTCGACAATCTTATATTCAGGTATAAAGTCGATTTTCTTGTATATACACATTTAGCAGTCGATATTGAGTTGCTTTAAATCATTAATTTAACATATTTAAGTTAATTTACCTTTTTCATCTTACTGAAGTTGACATAAAGCCATAACGGCAGAGCATTTGGAAGAATTCGACAATCTTATATTCAGGTATAAAGTCGATTTTCTTGTATATACACATTTAGCAGTCGATATTGAGTTGCTTTAAATCATTAATTTAACATCTTTAAGTTAATTTACCTTCTTCATCTTACTGAAGTTGACATAAAGCCATAACGGCAGTGCATTTGGAAGAATTCGACAATCTTATATTCAGGTATAAAGTCGATTTTCTTGTATATACACATTTAGCAGTCGATATTGAGTTGCTTTAAATCATTAATTTAACATCTTTAAGTTAATTTACCTTCTTCATCTTACTGAAGTTGACATAAAGCCATAACGGCAGTGCATTTGGAAGAATTCGACAATCTTATATTCAGGTATAAAGTCGATTTTCTTGTATATACACATTTAGCAGTCGATATTGAGTTGCTTTAAATCATTAATTTAACATCTTTAAGTTAATTTACCTTCTTCATCTTACTGAAGTTGACATAAAGCCATAACGGCAGTGCATTTGGAAGAATTCGACAATCTTATATTCAGGTATAAAGTCGATTTTCTTGTATATACACATTTAGCAGTCGATATTGAGTTGCTTTAAATCATTAATTTAACATCTTTAAGTTAATTTACCTTCTTCATCTTACTGAAGTTGACATAAAGCCATAACGGCAGTGCATTTGGAAGAATTCGACAATCTTATATTCAGGTATAAAGTCGATTTTCTTGTATATACACATTTAGCAGTCGATATTGAGTTGCTTTAAATCATTAATTTAACATCTTTAAGTTAATTTACCTTCTTCATCTTACTGAAGTTGACATAAAGCCATAACGGCAGTGCATTTGGAAAATTCGACAATCTTATATTCAGGTATAAAGTCGATTTTCTTGTATATACACATTTAGCAGTCGATATTGAGTTGCTTTAAATCATTAATTTAACATCTTTAAGTTAATTTACCTTCTTCATCTTACTGAAGTTGACATAAAGCCATAACGGCAGTGCATTTGGAAGAATTCGACAATCTTATATTCAGGTATAAAGTCGATTTTCTTGTATATACACATTTAGCAGTCGATATTGAGTTGCTTTAAATCATTAATTTAACATCTTTAAGTTAATTTACCTTCTTCATCTTACTGAAGTTGACATAAAGCCATAACGGCAGTGCATTTGGAAGAATTCGACAATCTTATATTCAGGTATAAAGTCGATTTTCTTGTATATACACATTTAGCAGTCGATATTGAGTTGCTTTAAATCATTAATTTAACATCTTTAAGTTAATTTACCTTCTTCATCTTACTGAAGTTGACATAAAGCCATAACGGCAGTGCATTTGGAAGAATTCGACAATCTTATATTCAGGTATAAAGTCGATTTTCTTGTATATACACATTTAGCAGTCGATATTGAGTTGCTTTAAATCATTAATTTAACATCTTTAAGTTAATTTACCTTCTTCATCTTACTGAAGTTGACATAAAGCCATAACGGCAGTGCATTTGGAAGAATTCGACAATCTTATATTCAGGTATAAAGTCGATTTTCTTGTATATACACATTTAGCAGTCGATATTGAATTGCTTTAAATCATTAGTTTAACATATTTAAGTTAATTTACGTTTTTCATCTTACTGAAGTTGATATAAAGCCATAACGGCAGAGCATTTGGAAGAATTCGACAATCTTATATTCAGGTATAAAGTCGAATTTCTTGTATATACACATTTAGCAGCCGATGTTGAATTGCCTTAAGTCATTAATTTAACATAATTAAGTTAATTTACCTTTTTCATCTTACTGAAGTTGACATAAAGCCATAACGGCAGAGCATTTGGGAGAATTCGACAATCTTATATTCAGGTATAAAGTCGATTTTCTTATATATACACATTTAGCAGTCGATAGTGAGTTGCTTTAAATCATTAATTTAACATATTTAAGTTAATTTACCTTTCTTCATCTTACTGAAGTTGACATAAAGCCATAACGGCAGAGCATTTGGGAGAATTCGACAATCTTATATTCAGGTATAAAGTCGATTTTCTTGTATATACACATTTAGCAGTCGATATTGAGTTGCTTTAAATCATTAATTTAACATATTTAAGTTAATTTACCTTTTTCATCTTACTGAAGTTGACATAAAGCCATAACGGCAGTGCATTTGGAAGAATTCGACAATCTTATATTCAGGTATAAAGTCGATTTTCTTGTATATACACATTTAGCAGTCGATATTGAGTTGCTTTAAATCATTAATTTAACATATTTAAGTTAATTTACCTTCTTCATCTTACTGAAGTTGACATAAAGCCATAACGGCAGTGCATTTGGAAGAATTCGACAATCTTATATTCAGGTATAAAGTCGATTTTCTTGTATATACACATTTAGCAGTCGATATTCAATTGCTTTAAATCATTAATTTAACATCTTTAAGTTAATTTACCTTCTTCATCTTACTGAGAAGTTGACATAAAGCCATAACGGCAGTGCATTTGGAAAAATTCGACAATCTCATATTTAGGTGAAAAGTCGATTTTCTTGTATATACACATTTAGCAGTCGATATTGAGTTGCTTTAAATCATTAATTTAACATCTTTAAGTTAATTTACCTTCTTCATCTTACTGAAGTTGACATAAAGCCATAACGGCAGTGCATTTGGAAGAATTCGACAATCTTATATTCAGGTATAAAGTCGATTTTCTTGTATATACACATTTAGCAGTCGATATTGAGTTGCTTTAAATCATTAATTTAACATCTTTAAGTTAATTTACCTTCTTCATCTTACTGAAGTTGACATAAAGCCATAACGGCAGTGCATTTGGAAAAATTCGACAATCTTATATTCAGGTATAAAGTCGATTTTCTTGTATATACACATTTAGCAGTCGATATTGAGTTGCTTTAAATCATTAATTTAACATCTTTAAGTTAATTTACCTTCTTCATCTTACTGAAGTTGACATAAAACCATAACGGCAGTGCATTTGGAAGAATTCGACAATCATATATTCAGATCTAAAGTCGATTTTCTTGTATATACACATTAAGCAGTCGATACTGAGTTGCTTTAAATCATTAATTTAACATATTTAAGTTAATTAACCTTCTTCATCTTCTTGAAGTTGACATAAAGCCATAACGCCAGTGCAGTTTGAAGAATTCGACAATCTTATATTCAGGTATGAAGTCGATTTTCTTGTATATACACATTAAGCAGTCGATATTGAGTTGCTTTAAATCATTACTTTAACATATTTAAGATAAAAAACCTTCTTCATCTTACCGAAGTTGACATAAAGCCATAACGGCAGTGCATTTGGAAAAATTCGATAATCTCATATTCAGGTAAAAAGTCGATTTTCTTGTATATACACATTTAGCAGGTCATATTGAATTGCTTTAAATCATTAATTTAACATCTTTAAGTTAATTAACCTTCTTCATCTTACTGAAGTTGACATAAAGCCATAACGGCAGTGCATTTGGAAGAATTCGACAATCTTATATTCAGGTAAAAAGTCCATTTTCTTGTATATACACATTTAGCGGTCGATATTGAGTTGCTTTAAATCATTAATTTAACATCTTTAAGTTAATTTACCTTCTTCATCTTACTGAAGTTGACATAAAGCCATAACGGCAGTACATTTGGAAAAATTCGATAATCTTATATTCAGGTATAAAGTCGAATTTCTTTATATACACATTAAGCAGTCGATATTGAGTTGCTTCAAATCATTAACATCAAATATTTAAGTTAATTAACCTTCTTCATCTTACTGAAGTTGATATAAAGCCATAACGGCAGAGCATTTGGGAGAATTCGACAATCTAATATTCAGGTATAAAGTCGATTTTCTTATATATACACATTTAGCAGTCGATAGTGAGTTGCTTTAAATCATTAGTTTAACATATTTAAGTTAATTTACCTTTTTCATCTTACTGAAGTTGACATAAAGCCATAACGGCAGAGCATTTGGGAGAATTCGACAATCTTATATTCAGGTATAAAGTCGATTTTCTTGTATATACACATTTAGCAGTCGATATTGAATTGCTTTAAATCATTAATTTAACATAATTAGGTTAATTTACTTTCTTCATCTTACTGAAGTTGACATAAAGCCATAACGGCTTTCATTGAAATCATTAATTTAACATCTTTAAGTTAATTTACCTTCTTCATCTTACTAAAGTTGACATAAAGCCATAACGGCAGAGCATTTGGAAGAATTCGACAATCTTATATTCAGGTATAAAGTCGATTTTCTTGTATATACACATTTAGCAGTCGATATTGAGTTGCTTTAAATCATTAATTTAACATCTTTAAGTTAATTTACCTTCTTCATCTTACTGAAGTTGACATAAAGCCATAACGGCAGTACATTTGGAAAAATTCGATAATCTCATATTCAGGTAAAAAGTCGATTTTCTTGTATATACACATTTAGCAATCGATATTGAGTTGCTTTAAATCATTTATTTAACATCTTTAAGTCATTTTCCTTCTTCATCTTATTGAAATTGACATAAAGCCATAACGGCAGTGCATTTGGAAGAATTCGACAATCTTATATTCAGGTACAAAGTCCATTTTCTTGTATATACACATTAAGCAGCCGATATTGAGTTGCTTTAAATCATTAATTTAACATCTTTAAGTTAATTTACCTTCTTCATCTTACTGAAGTTGACATAAAACCATAACGGCAGTGCATTTGGAAGAATTCGACAATCATATATTCAGGTATGAAGTCGATTTTCGTGTATATACATATTTAGCAGCCGATATTGAATTGCCTTAAATCATTAATTTAACATCTTTAAGTTAATTTACCTTCTTCATCTTACTGAAGTTGACATAAAGCCATAACGGCAGTGCATTTGGAAAAATTCGATAATCTCATATTCAGGTAAAAGTCGATTTTCTTGTATATACACATTTAGCAGCTCATATTGAATTGCTTTAAATCATTAATTTAACATCTTTAAGTTAATTAACCTTCTTCATCTTACTGAAGTTGACATAAAGCCATAACGGCAGTGCATTTGGAAGAATTCGACAATTTTATATTCAGGTATAAAGTCCATTTTCTTGTATATACACATTTAGCAGTCGATATTGAGTTGCTTTAAATCATTAATTTAACATCTTTAAGTTAATTTACCTTCTTCATCTTACTGAAGTTGACATAAAGCCATAACGGCAGTGCATTTGGAAGAATTCGACAATCTTATATTCAGGTAAAAAGTCCATTTTCTTGTATATACACATTTAGCAGTCGATATTGAGTTGCTTTAAATCATTAATTTAACATCTTTAAGTTAATTTACCTTCTTCATCTTACTGAAGTTGACATAAAGCCATAACGGCAGTGCATTTGGAAAAATTCGACAATCTCATATTCAGGTATAAAGTCGATTTTCTTTGTATATACACA
>NW_026089622.1:17562806-17573526 GCF_024586455.1 Bactrocera neohumeralis
GATTTCCCAATCGATGACGATGGAGCAGACGTTCCATTACCCGACCATGAAAAAGTTCGAATAGCAATTGCCCGCCTCAAGAACAACAAAGCGGCAGGGGCCGACGGACTACCGGCCGAACTAAGAACTAATAGGAGCATGCATCAGCTTCTCTGTAAAATATGGTCGGACGAGCATGCCCAACGATTGGAATTCAAGTGTGCTATGCCCAATCCATAAAGGGAGACCCTACAATCTGCCAACTACCGTGGGATTAGCCTCCTCAACATCGCATATGAGGTTCTATCGAGCGTATTGTGTGAAAGATTAAAGCCCACCGTCAACAAACTGATTGGACCTTATCAGTGTGGCTTCAGACCTGGAAAATCAACAACCGACCAGATATTCACCATGCGCCAAATCTTGAAAAAATACCGTGAAAGGAGAATCGACACACACCACCTCTTCGTCGATTTCAAAGCTGCTTTCGACAGCACGAAAAGGAGCTGCCTTTATGCCGCGATGTCTGAATTTGGTATCCCTGCAAAACTATACGGCTGTGTAAACTGACGTTGAACAACACGAAAAGCTCCGTCAGGATCGGGAAGGACCTCTCCGAGCCGTTCGATACCAAACGAGGTTTCAGACAAGGCGACTCCCTATCGTGCGACTTCTTCAACCTGCTCCTGGAGAAAATAGTTCGAGCTGCAGAACTAAACCGAGAAGGTACCATCTTCTATAAGAGTGTACAGCTGTTGGCGTATGCCGACGATATTGATATCATTGGCCTCAACACCCGCGCCGTTAGTTCTGCTTTCTCTAGGCTGGACAAGGAAGCACAGAAAATGGGTCTGGTAGTGAACGAGGGCAAAACGAAATATCTCCTGTCATCAAACAAACAGTCGTCGCACTCGCGACTTGGCTCTCACGTCACTGTTGACAGTCATAACTTTGAAGTTGTAGATAATTTCGTCTATTTAGGAACCAGCATTAACACCACTAATAATGTCAGCCTGGAAATCCAACGCAGGATTGCTCTTGCCAACAGGTGCTACTTCGGACTGAGTAGGCAATTGAAAAGTAAAGTCCTCTCTCGACGAACAAAAGCAAAACTCTATAAGTCGCTCATAATTCCCGTCCTGCTATATGGTGCAGAGGCTTGGGCGATGACAGCAACCGATGAGTCGACGTTACGAGTTTTCGAGAGAAAAATTCTGCGAAAGATTTATGGTCCTTTGCGCATTGGCCACGGCGAATATCGCATCCGATGGAACGATGAGCTGTACGAGATATATGACGACATTGACATAGTTCAGCGAATTAAAAGACAGCGGCTACGCTGGCTAGGTCATGTTGTCCGGATGGATGAAAACACTCCAGCTCTGAAAGTATTCGACGCAGTACCCGCCGGGGAAGCAGAGAAAGAGGAAGACCTCCACTCCGTTGGAAGGACCAAGTGGAGAAGGACCTGGCTTCGCTTGGAATATCCAATTGGCGCCACGCAGCAAAATGAAGAAACGACTGGCGCGCTGTTGTTAACTCGGCTATAATCGCGTAAGCGGTGTCTACGCCAATTAAGAAGAGAAGAAGAAGAAGTTAATTTACCTTCTTCATCTTACTGAAGTTGACATAAAGCCATAACGGCAGTGCATTTGGAAGAATTCGACAATCTTATATTCAGGTATAAAGTCGATTTTCTTGTATACACACATTTAGCAGTCGATATTGAGTTGCTTCAAACCATTACTTTAACATATATAAGTTAGTTAACCTTCTTCATTTTACTGAAGTTGACATTAAGCCATAACGACAGCGCATTTGGAATAATTCGACAATCTTTCATTCGTGTATAAAGTCGATTTTCTTCTACATACACATATAGCGGACGATATGGAGTTGCTTTAAATCATTAATATAACATATTTAAGTTAATTAACCTTCTTCATCTTACTGAAGTTGACATAAAGCCATAACGGCAGTGCATTTGGAAGAATTCGACAATCTTATATTCAGGTATAAAGTCGATTTTCTTGTATACACACATTTAAAAATCGATATTGAGTTGCTTCAAATCATTACTTTAACATATATAAGTTAGTTAACCTTCTTCATTTTACTGAAGTTGACATTAAGCCATAACGGCAGCGCATTTGGAATAATTCGACAATCTTTCATTCGTGTATAAAGTCGATTTTCTTCTACATACACATTTAGCGGACGATATGGAGTTGCTTTAAATCATTAATATAACATATTTAAGTTAATTAACCTTCTTCATCTCACTGAAGTTGACATAAAGCCAGAACGACAGCGCATTTGGAAGAATTCGACAATCTTATATTCAGATATAAAGTCGATTTTCTTGTATATACATATTTAGGCTTTAAATCATTACTTTAACATGTTCTTCTTCATTTTACTGAAGTTGGCATAAACCCATAACAGCAGAGTATTTGGACGAATTCGACAATCTTATATTCAGGTATAAAGTGGATTTTCTTGAATATACACATTTAGCAGTCGACTTTTAGTCTCTTCAAATCATTACCTTCACAGATTTAATTTAATTAACAATTTGCACTTTACTGTAGTGGACATAAAACCATAACTGCAAAGCAGTTGGAAGAATTCGACAATCTTATATTCAGGTATTAAGTCGATTTTCTTGTATATACACATTTAGCAGTCGACTTTTAGTTGCTTCAAATCATTAACTTCACAGATTTAAGTTAATTAACAATTTGCATCTTACTGTAGTGGACCTAAAACCATAACTGCAAAGCAGTTGGAAGAACTCGACAATCTTATATTCAGGTATAAAGTCGATTTTCTTGTACATACACATTTAGCAGTCGACTTTTAGTTGCTTCACATCATTAACTTCACAGATTTATGTTAATTAACCGTTTGCATCATACTGAAGTGGACATAAAACCATGACGGCAAAGCAGTTGGAAGAACTCGACAATCTTATATTCAGGAATAAAGTCGATTTTTTTGTATATACACATTTAGCAATCGACATTGAGTGGTTATAAATTATTAATATAACATATTTAAATTAATTAGCCTTCTTCATTTTACTGAAGTGTACATAAAGCTACACCGGCAATGCATTTGGAAGAATTCGACAATCGTGTGTTCAGGTATAAAGTCGATTTTCTCGTACACACACATTGAGCAATCGATATAGAGTTACCTTAAATCATTCCTTTAACATATTTAAGTTAATTAACCTTCTACATCTTCCTGAGGTTGACATAAAGCCATAACGGCAGTGCATTTGGAAGAATTCGACAATCTTATGTTCATGTATAAAGTCGATTTTCTTGTACAAAAACATTTAGCAGTCGATTTTTAGTTGCTTCAAATCGCTAACTTCACAGATTTAAGTTAATTAACCGTTTGCATCTTACTAAAGTGGACATGAAACCATAACGGCAAAGCAGTTGGAAGAATTCGATAATCTTATATTCAGGAATAAAGTCGATTTTTTTGTATATACACATTTAGCACTCGATATTGAGTGGTTATAAATCATTAATATAACATATTTAAGTTAATTTTCCTTCTTCATCTTACTGAAGTGTGACATAAAGCCATAACGGCAGTGCATTTGGAAGAATTCGACAATCTTATATTCAGGTAAAAAGTCGATTTTCTTGTATATACACATTTAGCAATCGATATTGAGTTGCTTTAAATTATTTATTTAACATCTTTAAGTCATTTTCCTTCTTCATCTTATTGAAATTGACATAAAGCCATAACGGCAGTGCATTTGGAAGAATTCGACAATCATATATTCAGGTATAAAGTCCATTTTCTTGTATATACACATTAAGCAGCCGATATTGAGTTGCTTTAAATCATTAATTTAACATCTTTAAGTTAATTTACCTTCTTCATCTTACTGAAGTTGACATAAAACCATAACGGCAGTGCATTTGGAAGAATTCGACAATCATATATTCAGATCTAAAGTCGATTTTCTTGTATATACACATTAAGCAGTCGATGCTGAGTGGCTTTAAATCATTAATTTAACATCTTTAAGTTATTTAACCTTCTTCATCTTCCTGAAGTTGACATAAAGCCATAACGAGAGTGCTTTTGGAAGAATTCCACAAACTTATATTAAAGTATAAAGTCGATTTTCTTGTATATATACATTTAGCAATCGATATTGAGTTGCTTTAAATCATTTATTTAACATCTTTAAGTCATTTTCCTTCTTCATCTTATTGAAATTGACATAAAGCCATAACGGCAGTGCATTTGGAAGAATTCGACAATCATATATTCAGGTATAAAGTCCATTTTCTTGTATATACACATTAAGCAGCCGATATTGAGTTGCTTTAAATCATTAATTTAACATCTTTAAGTTAATTTACCTTCTTCATCTTACTGAAGTTGACATAAAACCATAACGGCAGTGCATTTGGAAGAATTCGACAATCATATATTCAGATCTAAAGTCGATTTTCTTGTATATACACATTAAGCAGTCGATACTGAGTGGCTTTAAATCATTAATTTAACATATTTAAGTTAATTTTCTTTCTTCAGCTTCCTGAAGTTGACATAAAGCCATAACGGCAGTGCATTTGGATGACCTCGACAATCTTATATCCAGGTATGAAGTCGATTTTCGTGTACATACACATTTAGCAGTCGACATTGAGCTGCTTCAAATCATTACTTTAACATATTTAAGATAAAAAACCTTCTTCAGCTTACCGAAGTTGACATAAAGCCATAACGGCAGTGCATTTGGAAAAATTCGATAATCTCATATTCAGGTAAAAAGTCGATTTTCTTGTATATACACATTTAGCAGTCGATATTGAATTGCTTTAAATCATTAATTTAACATATTTAAATTAATTAACTTTCTTCATCTCACTGAAGTTGACATAAAGCCATAACGGCAGTGCATTTGGACGAATTCGACAATCTTATATTCAGGTATAAAGTCGATTTTTTTCTGTATACACATTTAGCAATCGATATTGAGTTGCTTCAAATCACTACTTTAACATATTCAAGTTAATTAACCTTCTTCATCTTACTGAAGTTGACATAAAGCCATAACGGCACTGCATTTGGAAGAATTCGACAATCTTATGTTCAGGTATAAAGTCGATTTTCTTGTACATACACATTTAGCAGTCGATATTCAGTTGCTATAAATCATTAATTTAACATATTTAATTTAAATAACCGTTTGCATCTTACCGAAGTTGACATAAAGCCATAACGGCAAAGCAGTTGGAAGAACTCGACAATCTTATATACAGGAATAAAGTCGATTTTTTTGTATATACACATTTAGCAGTCGATATTGAGTGGTTATAAATTATTAATATAACATATTTAAATTAATTAGCCTTCTTCATTTTACTGAAGGTGACATAAGGCCATAACGGCAGTGCATTTGGAAGAATTCGACAATTTTATATTCATGTATAAAGTCGAATTTCTTGTATATACGCATTTAGCAGTCGATTTTGAGTTACTTCAAATCATTAGCATCATAGATTTAAGTTAATTAACCGTTTGCATCATACGGAAGTGGACATAAAGCCATAACGGCAAAGCAGTTGGAAGAACTCGACAATCTTATATTCAGGTATAAAGTCGATTTTCTTGTATGTACACATTTAGCAGTCGATATTGAGTGGTTATAAATTATTAATATAACATATTTCAATTAATTAGCCTTCTTCATTTTACTGAAGGTGACATAAGGCCATAACGGCAGTTCATTTGGAAGAATTCGACAATTTTATATTCAGGTATAAATCGATTTTCTTGTACATACAAATTTAGCAGTCGACTTTTAGTTGCTTCAAATCATGAACTTCACAGATTTAAGTTAATTGACCTTTCCATCTTACTAAAGTGGACATGAAACCATAACGGCAAAGCAGTTACAAGATCTCGAAAATCTTATATTCAGGAATAAAGGCGATTTTTTTGTATATACACATTTAGCAATCGATATTGATTTGCATCAAATCATTAATTTAACATATTTAAGTTATTTGGCCTTCTTCATTTTACTGAAGTGTACATAGAGCTACACCGGCAATGCATCAAATCATTAGTTTAACATATTTAAGTTAATTAACCTTCTTCATCTTACTGAAGTTTACATAAAGCCATAACGGCTCTGCATTTGGAAGAATTCGACAATCTTATGTTCAGGTATAAAGTCCATTTTCTCGTACACACACATTGAGCAATCGATAGAGAGTTACCTTAAATCATTCCTTTAACATATTTAAGTTAATTAACCTTCTACATCTTCCTGAGGTTGACATAAAGCCATAACGGCAGTGCATTTGGAAGAATTCGACAATCTTATGTTCATGTATAAAGTCGATTTTCTTGTACATACACACTTAGCAGTCGATTTTTAGTTGCTTCAAATCATTAACTTCACAGATTTAAGTTAATTAACCGTTTGCATCTTACTAAAGTGGACATGAAACCATAACGGCAAAGCAGTTGGAAGAATTCGACAATCTTATATTCAGGAATAAAGTCGATTTTTTTGTATATACACATTTAGCAGCCGATATTGAGTGGTTATAAATCATTAATATAACATATTTAAGTTAATTGGCCTTCTTCATCTTAGTGAAGTGTACATAGAGCTACACCGGCAATGCATTTGGAAGAATTCGACAATCGTGTGTTCAGGTATAAAGTCGATTTTCTTGTATATACACATTTGACAATAGATATTGAGTTGCTTCAAATCATTAGTTTAACATATTTAAGTTAATTAACCTTCTTCATCTTACTGAAGTTTACATAAAGCCATAACGGCAGTGAATTTGGAAGAATTCGACAATCTTATGTTCACGTATAAAGTCGATTTTCTTGTATATACACGATTGGCAGTCGATATTGAGTTGCTTCAAATCATTAACTTCACAGATTTAAGTTAACTAACCGTTTGCATCTTACTGAAGTGGACATAAAACCATAACGGCAAAGCAGTTGGAAGAACTCGACAATCTTATATACAGGAATAATGTCGATTTTTTTGTATATACAGTAGATTCCGGTTATAACGACTTTCAAGGGACCGACGATTTTACGTCGTTATACCCGGAGGACGCAATAACCAGAAGGAGCAAAAAAATTTTTTTTTTATTTTATGGTTGCCATGTTAGTAATAGGCTTTTAAAATAAAACAAATTAATTTTTAAATCAAAACAAAAAATTTAATTCAATAACCTTGGTTTTTGAAAATAGGTCGAATACATATTGCGGATATTCATAAACTTAATATAACTACATTAATTTCTTTTCTTTTACTTTTTATTCTTAATTTAAATAATCAGTAATTTTTGATTGTTTTGCAGTCGTTTTTGACATGTAAAAACAGTCGCGCACCGCATTATTTAAACGAGAGATGCTGTGCGTTAAACTCTCGTCATTTAAATTCGTATGGACAAATCTATTTAGTAGTTCTGTAGCCTTCAGTGCCTCCAAAACGCTAGGTGCTGACTCATCTTCATTTCGATCTTCCACGTTGTCGTCGCTATCCTGTCCATCATCTAATATACTTTCAACAATTCTGTCTTCGGAAGGTTCCTCACAAGTCGCCACATCATTGTCAATAAGAACATATTCATCCAGTTCTTCCTTTGAAATCGGTAGCTGATTTGTTAGAGCTCTTGCCAAAACCGATAGAGGAATGTCATTTTCGATTTCAATATCATTTGAGCATGAGCTGCTGGAACCATCTAAATTTTCTTCTGCACGCCCAGAATGCTTAAAACAATTCGCAATTGTCAATGGTGAAGTTGTTGCCATGCATCATTTATCATTAAAATGGCATCAAGTATGGTTATTTTCGGGTAAATTTCATCTTTGTTTTCATCCATATTGCTGATTATTTTAAGTACAAGATTTTTCCGAAAAGTTGATTTAATCACTCGAATACAGATGTCGTATTTGGTGGAAGGAAAACTAATGTGATATTCGTTAGGTCACTAATTTGGGGATGGGCTGGAAAATTATCAACTAATAGCAAAATCTTCTTTTTCTCCTTTTTAAGCTCAGCATCCCAATCCCGTACCCAATTAATAAAAATTGTAGATGTCATCCATGTCCGGCGGTTACTATAGTAGTCAACAGGCAAAGACTGAACATTTTTAAAGCATCTAGGTCGCTTAGATTTTCCAATAACCAATAAATGCTTTTTAATATTACCACTCATATTGGCTGCAACAAGAACAGTTATCCTTTCCTTGGACAGCTTCCCTCCAGTGCATTGTTCACCTATAAAGATTCTCTACCGACTGTACCGCTGACAATATTATGCCTGACCTTAAAGCGGCTTATTCAACTCACAGTACAATTAAAATTTTCAATTTTAAGTTGCTTAGCGAAAAAATTTGCTTTTTCTTGAAGCAATGGACCACTTAATGGGATTCCTCGACTGCGTTGCAATATGAACCACTGTAACAATGCTTTGTCCATTTGATCTTGAGTTGAAGCTCTGAAGCGTTTCGGCTTAAAGATATTACTATTAAATAATGTTTTAATTTTTCTTTATTTTTTTTTTGATTGTGGCTTGCACTTCGACTATCTCTCTCTAGCAGCAGCGTTGCTAAGGCGTGTCGCTGCTACGCACACAAGCAAGGGTGCCGATCACTGATAAATACATACATTTCCGATTACGTCGTTTGATGCTTAAATTTGTTGGCATTATTTCGCTGAATTTTTTTTTTTTCGTCGCTATATCCGGTTGTATTCTGAAAAATTTCGTCGGTATAAGCGGTTAGTCGCTAAAAGCGGAGACGTACTAAGCGGAGGCCCTTTCATATAAGTTTGTATGGGGACCAACCAAGCCATCGAGTTTTCGTCGCAATAACCGGACGGACACTATAAGCGGAGTCGTTATAACCGGATTCTACTGTACATATTTAGCAGTCGATATTGAGTGGTTATAAATCATTAATTTAACATATTTAAATTAATTAGCCTTCTTCATTTTACTGAAGTTGACACAAGGCCATAACGGCAGTGCATTTGGAAGAATTCGACAATCGTATGTTCAATTATAAAGTCGATTTTCTTGTATATACACATTTAGCAGTCGACTTTTAGTTGCTTCAAAGCATTAACTTCACAGATTTAAGTTAATTAACCGTTTGCATCTTATTGAAGTGGACATAAAACCATAACTTCAAAGCAGTTGGGAGAAGTCGACAATCTTATATTCAGGTATAAATCGATTTTCTTGTACATACACATTTAGCAAACGACTTTTAGTTGCTTCAAATTATTAACTTCACTGATTTAAGTTAATTAACAGTTTGCATCATACTGAAGTGGACATAAAACCATAACGGCAAAGCAGTTGGAAGAACTCGACAATGAATAATGTCGATTTTTTTGTATATGCACATTTAGCAGTCGATATTGAGTGGTTATAAATCATTTATATAACATATTTAAGTTAATTAGCCTTCTTCATTTTACTGAAGTTGACACAAGGCCATAACGGCAGTGCATTTGGAAGAATTCGACAATCGTATGTTCAATTATAAAGTCGATTTTCTTGTATATACACATTTAGCAGTCGACTTTTAGTTGCTTCAAATCATTAACTTCACAGATTTAAGTTAATTAACCGTTTGCATCATACTGAAGTGGACATAAAACCATAACGGCAAAGCAGTTGGAAGAACTCGACAATCTTATATTCAGGATATAAAGTCGATTTTTTTGTATATGCACATTTAGCAGTCGATATTGAGTGGTTATAAATCATTTATATAACATATTTAAGTTAATTAGCCTTCTTCATTTTACTGAAGGTGATATAAGGCCATAACGGCAGTGCACTTGGAAGAATTCGACAATCGTATGTTCAATTATAAAGTCGATTTTCTTGTATATACACATTTAGCAGTCGACTTTTAGTTGCTTCAAATCATTAACTTCACAGAGTTAAGTTAATTAACCGTTTGCATCTTACTGAAGTGGACATAAAACCATAACTGCAAAGCAGTTGGAAGAATTCGACAATCTTATATTCAGGTATAAATCGATTTTCTTGTACATACACATTTAGCAGTCGACTTTTAGTTGTTTCAAATCATTAACTTCACAGATTTAAGTTAATTAACCGTTTGCATCATACTGAAGTGGACATAAAACCATAACGGCAAAGCAGTTGGAAGAACTCGACAATCTTATATTCAGGAATAATGTCGATTTTTTTGTATATGCACATTTAGCAGTCAATATTGAGTGGTTATAAATCATTTATATAACATATTTAAATTAATTAGCCTTCTTCATTTTACTGAAGTGTACATAGAGCTACACCGGCAATGCAATTGGAAGAATTCGACAATCGTATGTTCAGGTATAAAGTCGATTTTCTTGTATATACACATTTAACAATAGATATTGAGTTGCTTCAAATCATTAGTTTAACATATTTAAGTTAATTAACCTTCTTCATCTTACTGAAGTTTACATACATAAAGCCATAACGGCACTGCATTTGGAAGAATTCGACAATCTTATGTTCAGGTATAAAGTCGATTTTCTCGTACACACACATTCAGCAATCGATATAGAGTTACCTTAAATCATTCCTTTAACATATTTAAGCTAAGTAACCTTCTACATCTTCCTGAGGTTGACATAAAGCCATAACGGCATTGCATTTGGAAGAATTCGACAATCTTATATTCAGGAA
>NW_026089622.1:17573626-17634763 GCF_024586455.1 Bactrocera neohumeralis
CCGATAAATTTAATTCAAATAATGTCTCCTCAGATGATGAAGATGGCATTGTAGAAACGTGTTTTGGTTTAGATAGCAGCTTTTGCTTTAATATATTTTTTTGTACTTTTGCCCTGTTCACGCGTAATATTCGTTCTACATTCTTACCACACTTGGTACAAAATTTGAAGGTAACAGCGATTATGTTGTAGCATTCGTCGCATCTTAATATTAATTTAATACAATCTGGACAGTTATTATTTTTTTTTCTGCCGTTCCATCCACTTTTTACAAAACGGACAATGCATTTTAAGGAGTTGAGGGATATATAGCTTCACTATAACTATATTATAGTTGTTTGAATTTTTTATTTTCTCGATGACAGATGTAGTTCTTCTTCTTTTCCTAACCATGGCCATCGTCAAAAAAAAACCACAGATGTAGTTTGATAGTTATTGTGTAAATATTTGTCAGTATTCACTCAAAAAAAATTGTCTATGGTTAAATGTCACTTGAAATGTTAACGTCTCTTTGCTGTGCATCTATACTATAATTCTTTAATATTCCTAAAAATCTAAAAGCAGCAAATTTCAACAAAATTAAAAAAGTATTGTATCGTGTGCTTGTGACTTACTAAATATGCCTCCAATAATTAGGCGGTACCAAGTTCGCCGGGTCAGCTAGTCATGAATAAATCGAAAGTTCGCAGAGAAAAAGAGAAATGCAGACAAGAAGTGCTTCGCAAACGGTTAGATGATACCAAATTGTTAGCGTTTTCATTCGATGGCAGAAAAAAAAAATACTTTAACGATAGATAAAATTGATGAGAAGAATCATACTAGGATGGTAAAAGAACCTCATCTTGTTATTTTGAGAGAACCCAATTATGAATGGATTGGTTACGTAAGACTGGAACATAAAACCGCTGAATACAAAACAACGAAATTAAATGGTTTTTTCAACGATAAAAATATATCACTGGATACATTAATTGGAATATGCACTGACGGTGAGCCAACAAACACTGGCCCACACGGTGGAATTATACGACGATTCGAATTGCTGTTAAAAAGACCATTGCATTGGTTTGCTTGCCTTCTACACTTCAACGAACTTCCGTTTCGGCATTTGTTTGAAGCTTTGGATAAATCAACCAGCACTGGACCAAGATCGGCAACCGGAAAACTGAGCCGTCAAATGGAAACTTGTGAAACTCTTCCGGTAAGTTATTGCTATCACTCATTTATTATAATTGTCAACCACTTTTAATTATTTTATTATTATATATTTTTAGGTGGTGGACGGCTTCCAGAAAATTGAGTTGCAAAATATGCCCCCTGCTCCAGAAAAAAAAGAATTTTCCACCGATTCGAAGTACCTATACGACATGGCCCATGCAATTTCTAGCGGCGTGGTTCCGGTGGATATGGCTAACATCAAACCAGGGAAAATTGTACATTCTCGGTGGCTCACCAAGGCCGCTGCTAATTTAAGAATTCTGGTTGAATTTATAATTAAATGTTATGTGCCAATGCACTTCAGTATCAAGTATTACAGCTCTGTCGTGTACGGCAATGCATTATTTTTCAAGTTCATTGGTTGGTTACGATTTCTATAACCTCGTTTACGCAAAATTGTCAATCACGTAATTAAAGATAATTCATATTATGCGCATTCGGAAAATATCTTGTTATCAATGTTGTTTAATGATAGGAAAGAAAAGCGCGACTGTGCCATCAAGAAAATTCTACGCTATTGAACCGATGTTGACGAGCCAATGGAACTTAGAGTTTATAAAAAACCAGATATAAACTTTAATTGCACAAGTTATACGGAAATGATCAATTTGAATGATATAAATATCGTATTTGAACAACCATTCACACGAAGCATTCCGTACGATACATTGAAAGAATATTTAAATCAAGATGATCCACCGTTTAATGATCCAAAAATTCCATCACACATGCAAGGAACGGAACGACATGTTCAATTGCTAGCTAGCGTGTCCAAACGGGTTATACCGGAAAATGTAGAGGCTATTATGGCGACGACATTAGAGAGCCGTGCGAAATTGCCCAGACTTGAAAGTAAAAAAGACTTCAAACAATAATTTTTTTTAGTTTCTTTTCTATAACTCACTTAAATTAATTTTTTCATTTACATATGTTCTGACTAAATAAATTTCTTAGCTGATTTTTTCATGTAAAGGCCAAAAATGGTGGTTTTTTGAAATGATTGTATGGGGAACACCCCAGGGGAGTTCCAGGGGTGTGCCACTGGCATGGGTGGATCGGCCGTCCAAAGTTAGTAGGGGTCGTACATTTGGACTCGATTGGAGCACTCTAAATGGGTCAAAGTGGGATTTTTCAAAATTTGCCCCTACCCAAAAGTTCGACCCAAATTGGGGGACATCAAAATTCGTTTTAGAGGTATGGTTCCTTCGGCAAAGTTTCTTATTTTGATTACTAGAATATGATTTTCATAGAGCAATGGGCGATTTTTAAATCGACCCGCCCTAATATGCATGTATGTACCAGAGAACGGCTTCCGTTGAGCGCAAAAATGTTCATGCACGATCAATACCCGAACTATCAGCACATTCGGCTCAAGCGCTCAAAATGGCATTCGTGAATGATTTCGCTACTGAGCTAAATTCAGCTCAATTGCGGTAAATTCGTTTGCTTGCTGAGTTTATTCACGCTCGTGTTGAAACAGCTCTACTCAAGCGTTCGCTCATTCGGCTCAACAATGATCGTGTTGAATGAAAACAAAAACACAAAAGAGCAAACTCAACGCCTATGAGCAAACTCAACGCATATGAATAAACTCACTGTGCTTGAATAAAAGCGCCGTCTCCTTAAGCGATTTGCAGCACTTACATACATACATATGTCTGTTTAAATTTGAAGAATGTTTTGGCAAATATTTTAAAATATTGTTACAGGATTGGCAGTATATTTGTAAATCCATTCCAAATAGTGCCATCCTCTTTAATAATTTCAGATAATATATTCCAAACATGGCTCCTTCCCTTATGTCGGGCTGACAATGTGTAGGCGTTTGTACGTATTTTTTCTAAAATATCTTCTTGCTCCATATCGACGGGATGACAAATACATACTAAAATATAAGTTGTGTACCAAATTCTTAATGCAATGCATGTGACACATAAGCTGATCGCGAACAAAGCATACAAAAACTATATACATACCAGAGAACTGCAAAACTCACTTTTTCCTTAAATCAGCTCATACGCAAAAGTTTCTATTCAATTCCAATCACTGAGCGAAAGTGAGCGAGCATGAGCTAAATATTTCGTGAAGTGAGCAAACGTGAGCAAAGCATTTCGGACCGAGGCTCACATTGTACGCGAATGAGCGATTCGGCAACATGAGCTGATTTTTACTCAACGCTGTGTTTCGCTCAGTGATTGGACTTGAATAGAAACTTTTGCGTATGAGCTGATTCAAGGAAAAAGTGAGTTTTGCAGTTCTCTGGTATGTACATACATATGTATTACGCTTTGGTTTTTTACACAATCCCGCTTGTTTTTGTATATTGCGGAATATATGCCAATGTGGACTTTGAAGCAATGTGCGTATCTACATACATATGTATGTGACTTTACACTTTTGCACAAATTTATAAGTACTCGTCTGTTATAAAAATCCTTTTTTGTTATATTTATTATTATACTACTGTGCCCAAAAAAGGGTGACATTGTATTTATTTTCCAGTTCCGTCTTCGCTGCAGCTTGAATCTCCTCTATCGTATTAAAAACGGTATCCCCGGAGCGGTCTTTTGAGCTTGCTGAACAGCCAGAAGTCACTCGGCGCCAGATCAGGTGAATATGGTGATTGCGGAACGATATGGGTTGAGTTTTTGGCGAAACGATCACGAATTACGAGGGCAGCATTGGATGGTGCATTATCGTGGTGTAAAAACCAAGAAATGTCTTTCCACAATTCCGGTCTTTTTAGGCGGATAGCGTTACGCAACGACGCATAACGTTCAAATAATATTCCTTATTGACTGTTTGACCGGTTGGAAGGAATTCATAATGCACAATACCACAATAATCGAAGAAAACAGTCAACATGACCTTGACTTTTGAGCGACTTTGGCGCGATTTTTTTGGTCTCGGCTCTCTTTTGGCACGATATTCGCTCGATTGATCGGTTGTTTCGGGGTCGTAAGCATAGATCCAAGTCTCATCGCCAGTTATAATGCCTTTCATGACACCCTGGTAGTCGGAAAGCATTGTTTCACACACTTCAACGCGACGCCTTTTTTCCAAAAAAATTCAATGTTTTCGGTACCAGTCGAGATTTGACGCGCTTGAGGCCCAAAACATCCTTCAAAATGGTATTGGCTGAGCCTTTCGATATGCCAACTTCATCAGCAAGGTCTCTAATTGTTAATCGACGGTTTTTCAACACCAGATCTTTGATTTGTTGAACGTGAGCTTCGTCGGTTGAGGTTGATGGTCGCCCTGGACGCTCTTCGTCTTCGACACGTTCACGGCCGGCTTGGAACCCACTATACCACTTGTAAACATTTTTTAGACATAACCTCATTACTGACAGTACTACTAACCTAAAAAAAATAATTCTCCAAATCCTTCGACGCGCGCAGTTTAAATTCAAATGTACCCTTATTTTTCGGGCACAGTAGTATATAATTTGTCCCGATACGGGGTATAGTTTTCAGTATATATTGTATATATTTATGCGCCCACATGTACATATACAGGGGACAAATAAAGTTTACATACACCTAATTCTATCAAATTCCGTAACGTTTATTTGTTTCAAAATGAATAAATTTTGTGGTTTTTTTCTATCCTAAATATTAAAATATTTTTTTTTACACAAATAAAAAAAATTAAAGTTAAAGCTTAAAATGAGCATAATTAATATCAAACAAGTTTACGTACACTAATGATTATATAAATCAAGAGTAATTACAATACTTTTAACGGTTTGGCCTACATTTTGTTGCTGTTATTGTCCCTAGACATCGGTGTATGCTCTCCACTCAATTTCTAGTATTATTTCCGAATATTTTGACCCATTAAGTCCATGATCCATGATGAAATTCGATCTTTTCGAATACGGGTTTCCAAAAAGTTCCAGATATTTTGAATAAGATTAATGTATGGTGACTTCGGGACCTATGGAGTTGTTTTTAATTCCATAACAACCATTCACGTACAAGATAAGACGGGTTTTTTGGTTCGTTATCCTGTTGTAAATTGATTTTGCTGCTATTAACAGCCGATTTAAGCACACTTAAATTTTAAATTATTTTGTTAAAATGTTCAGATACATTTGTTTACATATGGGTCTTGATGGAAATTCTGCAAGTAAATACTTGAATTTTTTTTACTTTTTTTTATTTTTTTGTTTTTATTATTTTTATTGCTCTTGGGATAATTTTTGTGCTATAACACAACGGCAGGCATTTACCGGCAATCACTAATCCGCTATATACAGTACCAAACTGCTTTGTTAGCGGTTTTTCGGTTTTTACCGGAAAATAAACCGAAAACAGTTTGGTAACGGCTTTCACTACTTTTTTGACCGGAAGTTCGGTCAGACCGTAAATTTAATTTTTTGATATTAAACCATACATATATGTATATAATATAAAAATTGAAAGGAAACGATACAACTCACTTCCGCCAGGAGCTTTTGGGGATAATATGAGTTTACGTATCTGAATGTGTGGGCCTGTGCGTGTGCCTGTGCTTGTGCATGTCCTTCTTTTTCTTGTTTCTCCAGTCCTTTTGTTGCTGGTGTTGTTGTTATGCTTGTATTTTTTTGTATGACTATTTTTTGTTTGTTTGTGGGTTATCCACTATCACTTTATATATATATATATATATATTAGGGTGATTCAAAAAAAAACTTTTTTTTTTTTTTTCAATTGGTACTCGCAAAAATAGGTTCCTAGACACCTCTAAGAAAGCCTCTCCAAATATGAGTTTTTAATTGTAACGGGAAGGTCCTCCGCCTAACGGTTTTCTAATTTTTCTTATTATCAGATAGAAAAATTTATATCTCGCTTCCAACTACTTGAAAAAATATCTTGTTAATTAGGTTTTGTAGGAAATTGAATGCTCTAAAATATGGTCTCTTATGATTTTTTCGTAAACCCAACCTTTTAAAAGATATTAACGGTTGAAATTTGACTATTTTTGGAAAATATCTTTATTTCTTATTAATTTTATAACTCAAGGAAAAAAAATTATTATGAATGATGAAACACATAGTTTTGTAGGAAATTTACTGCTCTATAAAAATGGTCTACGATGATATTTCGATTAAGTTAAGCGTTTACGAGATATTCATCGTCAAACATCAATGCATATTAGGGTGGATCAAAAAAAAAAAATTTTTTTTTTCGTTTGGTACTCTGAAAAATAGGTTCCTAGACACCTCTTAGAAAGCCTCTCCAAAAATCTATTCATAATAATTTTTTTTCATTGAGTTATAAAATTAATAAGAAAAAAAGAATTTTTCCAAAAATAGCCAAATTTCAACCGTTAATATCTTTTAAACGGTTGGGTTTACGAAAAAATCATAAGAGACCATATTTTAGAGCATTCAATTTCCTACAAAACCTAATTAACAAAATATTTTTTCAAGTAGTTGGAAGCGAGATATAAATTTTTCTATCTGATAATAAGAAAAAATAGAAAACCGTTAGGCGGAGGACCTTCCCGTTACAATTAAAAACTCATATTTGGAGAGGCTTTCTTAGAGGTGTCTAGGAACCTATTTTTGCGAGTACCAATTGAAAAAAAAAAAAAAAAATTTTTTTTGAATCACCCTAATATATATATATATATATATTGTATGTGTATATTATTTTTAACACTCCACTTTTTGTCACCACACTTTTTGTAGTTTTCGTAACACCACTTTTTCATATGCAAACGGAATGTAGTTTATTCTTATTATTTTTCTGTTTTCCTGAGTATTTACATATACATATATGCATATAGATTAGGGTGTTTTTTTGAACTATTAATTTTTTTCAGTCCCGTCACGAAATTTCCTTGGAAATACCCTAAAAAAATGCCCTGAAAATTTTAGCCCTTATACATTATTAACATTAAGAACTGGACCAAAGGCTATAAAAATTTTTTATAGAAAATACACTACAATCGTGAGTTTTTGTCTTTAAATTCCTACAGATCAGAGGTATTTTATGGCATCGCTTTGACTTTAGACGCATATTTCTCAGAATTGTTCATTCTTCAAAAGTGCCCAGCGCAACAAAGTCGTAACTTACACCGGCGAGGTAGTACGGGGCTCTAAACCCGATTTTTTCAAGAATTTCGCAATTTTTTGAATATATCTCGTAAATGACAGGAGCTATAAAAAAAAGTACATGACAAATTTTTAGGAAATTTTATTTGCTATAAAAAAAAGTCCTAAGTCAAAATCGCTATCATTTATACTTCCCGAGATATTCAGCTTTTTAAGTAAGGCTTTATAGAATTTTTATAGATGGTATGTATTAAAAAATCTATGAAAATTGCATACAGCCTTACTTAAAAAGCTGAATATATGTTATGCTGTTTCCCAAATATACGAAACTATCTACAACTTCAAAGTTATGACTGTCAACGGTAACGTTAGAGCCAAGTCGCGAGTGCGACGACTGCTTGCTTGATGACAGGAGATATTTCACTCCCAGACCCATTTGTTTTTCTTCCTTGTCTAGTCCGGAGAAAGCAGAACTAACGGCGCGGGTGTTGAGGCCGATGATATCAATATCATCGGTCCCTTATACCGAGTTGTTGACGAGTGCTCTCAGAGAGCAGGAGTGCAAGTCGAGTAAAAAATCGTTCGGCTGTCTGTTGTGATTCCAGCTTCTCGACGTCGAACCTTCCTTGTGTTTGTTGATGTGCGCTTTTTGCTGCACAGAAACGGGTGCGAATATTGGCTGCAACCAGATAGTGGTCCGAGTCGATGTTAGGACCTCGGAGCGTAAGCACGTCTAGAACACTGGAGATGATCTATCTGGTTGTGGCTTTTCGATCCGGAGACAGCCAGATAACTTGATGTAATTTCTTGTGATGGAATCTAGTACTACAGATAACCATATTTCGGGCCCCAGCGAAGTCGATCAGCCTCAACCCATTTGGGGATGTTTTGTCGTAGAGGCTGAATTTACCGACCGTAGTGCCAAAGATACCTTCTTTGCCCACCCTGGCGTTAAAGTTGCCAAGCACGATTTTGACATCGTGGCGGGGGCAGCTCTCATAGGTGCGCTCCAAGCGCTCAAAGAAGGCATCTTTGGTCACATCGTCCTTCTCTCGCTTTGATGCGGTTTGTGGTGGGACGTTCATTCACCGGAGTGAATGATAGTACTCGGCGACGGAGTCTCTCTCCCACCACGAATACCACACCAAACTTGCGCTCCTTTATATGGCCACTGTAGTAAATGCCATAAGGACCTACTCGTCTCAGACCTTGTCCCGTCCATCGCATTTCTTGGACGGCGGTGATGTCAGTCGTCACTCTACCGAGGACATCAACCAGCTGGGCAGCGCCACCTTCCTAATTAAAGGACCGGATATTCCAGGTGCATGCGCTAAATTCGTAGTCCTTATTTCGTTTGCCATGGTCGTCATCATAAGGGGGGTCTCTCATCCGAGGCTGATTGTTAATTTTCATTGGGGGCGCACAACCCTATGCAGGGGATGTTTCGCCTTCTCACTTTAGCTCGACTTCAAACGTATGTTCTTAGGCTACCCAGAGGATACTTGGTCAAAGACCGGAAATCGTGAGCTGTTTGAGCCATATGTAAAAGAATCATTTCTGGCCACCCCCCAGTGAATGGCGATCAGAGAACTTTTCTCACTTGCGTGAGCTTCTACACGGACGGTATCCTCGTTTTCAGTACAATATTAGAAAGGCATATACAAAGCCTTGCCAAAATTTTCAATGCACTAAAAAGCATAACCTTTAGGTACAATTTAACAACTGCAATTTTTGTGCCAAAGAAACACAGTTTCTAGGCCATGTTTTAACACCTAAAGGAGTTAAACCGAAGATTAACAAAATACAAGATTTAAAATTACCAAAAACAATGAGGCAAATAAAGTATTTTTTAGGATACTATCCAAAATTTATAAAGGACTACGCAAAAGTAGCACAACTTTTGACACATTTTCTAAAGAAAAATGTTAAAATTAATGTAAATGACTCTTCATACATAAGCTCATTTCAAAAATTAAAGCAAATAGTGACAGAAGCCCCAGTACTAAGTTATCCAGATTTCAAAAAGAAATTTACATTAACTACTGATGCAAACAATTTCGCAATCGTTGCCGTACTACAATAAAATGGACATCCTGTATGTTATGCGAGCAGAACACTTAACGGCCCTGAACGTAGATCTTCTACAACAGAAAAAGAGTTGTTGGCGATCGTTTGGGCCACAAACTACTTCCGACCATACTTATATGGCGTTCAATTTGATTTGTTAACAGATAATCAACGATTAAAATGGCTATACACTAAGGCTCACTGTAAAGATATAAATCCTAGACTAAAAAGATGGATACTAAAATTATGAGAATACAATATGAACGTAGATTATATAAAAGGAAATATAACAAGGTCGCAGATTTCCTCAGCAAAATCAAGCTCGACACAAATTCAATAAATTTTATGGAAACGGGTAGCAATCATCATTAGAAAATAATTTAGAAGAAAACGATGCAAACACAATCCACTCTCAAGAGGAGCAATTGAACAACCATATACCCATTTTGTAAATGTGAAAGAAAAAGTAGTCAGTGAAAGTAGACGTGTTTCTTAGTGGTCAAGAATATTTGCAAACTTGTTTTTGTTTGAGACTTACCGGGAGACTGGAACTGGACTTCTAACTGATTGAATGCTAATACCAAAAATTAGATAAGTAGTTTAATTTGGTTCAATAGAATTTATTTGGCACTTACCTGCCCCATTTTTGGTAAATTTATATACAAAAAAAAAATAAAAATTGTATAGCAATTTCCACACGTAACAGCTAATCAAAACGTGCACACAATTCTTTTTTGCAGTTTTGATTTAGTCTATCAGCTGTTTTTTGTTTCGTTTCTCCTTTTTCTCCTTATTCGTTTTGCTATGGCTACGGCATTGCCAACCACCAAAATATAAGTCAGGTTTGTTAGGGCAAATGACTGAACGTACGCACTGACAGATGTTCCCAACTATTCTCTGTCTGAGTTATGGCCTATGAGAACAGTTTGGGATGTACACCAGAGAATCCTTTTCGGAAGAACTCAAAAATCTTGAGAACGCCTCCAAAAGGCAAACCTGAAGAACCCACCGCTGCTGGATCAGCAAAAACATGTGAAAATGCCGACCAAGCAGACAAAGGTGCAAATTTGAGCAGCTTCAGAATAATGACGATCCCAATATTTTCTGCAAACTGGGTAAAAAAATTAAAGAGCTTGAAAGCATGATGTCTGGTCAGAGACATATTAACCAAGCTATGCGTGATCTGGTAAGCTGTATCACAAGCTTGTATGACAAAGCAGAAAAGCAAGAGAATCCGTCGAAAAGAGTTATGGTAGGAGAGGCGTCGCAGGTATTCCCTATCCAAAGTGGTAAAAGTGCCCCAAAGAGAACTCGCGAGTAATTGGAATATTTGCCACCAAGGAAAAAGACGAAAAACATAAGTCATAAAGTGCAAGCAACATACAGTGAGGTAACTGAATGCAAGCACAAAGACAAGTCTGCAGTCGAAAAATGGATAGACGTTGTTAGAAAAAAGAAACCGATCGAGAAGAGAATCGGATCGACACCAGACGCTATTATCTTAACAACAAAAGAGAGAGCGTCGTATGCATATATCCTGAAAGAAATACAATGTGACAGAGGCCTTGAAGCACTGGGTTCAAACGTGAGGTACATTAGAAAAACCCTCAAAGGAGACCTACTAATCGAATTAAAAAATCAAACAGAAAAGAGAGCCGACACGTTCGAAAGCGCCCTAGAGGGAGTCATTGGTGAGATGGCCGTAATACAGCTAAAAATATTACCATAATGTGCAAAGACCTGGATGAGATAACCACCCCTGAAGAAATCTGTGAGGCATTACAAAAGGAGTGTGGGATCCAAACCTGGGGAAGCAAAATATAAAAAATCTGCGGAAAACTCGGAGTGGCACTCAAATAGCTCTTATATGCCCACGAGCTGAGGATGCCGAAACTATACTTAAGTGCGGTAGAGTAAAGATCGGGTGGTCTATCTGTCGTCTCCGGGAATTTTCACCTATTACTCGTTGTTTTAGGTGCTTCCAACTAGGACATATAGCACACAAATGTAGCAGCCCCATTGATAGGTAATCCCTTTGTACTCGTTGCGGAACCCCAGGTCACATGGCAAAGACATGCTCGAATTCCCCGAGTTGTATGCTCTGCAAAGGGGAACACTCTGTTCTGAGTACGGCCTGTCCTAAATACGCAGATATGTTAAAGTCAACAAAAAAATGAAGATACTGCAACTTAATCTCAATCATTGCGCTGCAGCACAAGACCTTCTAAAACAGACGGTGCTAGAAGAAAACATAGATGTCGCCATATTAAGCGAACAATATTCTCAACGTTCGGAAAGCACTTGGAGTAAAGATATAAGTGGCAAAGCAGCAATATGGGCCTGCAAAGGACAGACCGTCACATCTCGCTCCAAAGAAACCCTAAAGGCTTTACATGGGCGAATATACAAGGAATATTTTTTGTAAGCTGCTATGCTTGTCCTGGTGCAACAATTAGCTAATTTAAAGATTTCCTCCTGGAGTTGTCTCTAGAAATCAGAAGCAGATCGCCAATAATAATAGCGGGAGGTTTTAACGCATGGTCTACTGCTTGGGGTAGCAGAATTACAAACCAACGTGGTCGTCTCATTCTAGATCTTCTGAGTCAAACAAACCTTATGATTTTAAACAGTGGCACACAAAATACCTTTCAAAAGGGAAATAATGGATCAATAATAGACCAAATGTTTGCTAACGACGCGCTTAGCAGGCATACTAAGTGGAAGGTGTCAGACATGTATACAAATATCGACCATATGGCTATAGTTGCTGAAGTTTCTTTCTCCCAGGAAACGGAACACTGTCCGAGAAATACCTCTCAAAAAGGAAGTTCGCGGCAAAAGGAATTTGATACTGACGTTTTTGAGAGCGGCTGGAGTACGACAAATGCATCAGACCAAAACGGCAGCCCACTTAGTATCCGCTGTGCGGAAGGAACTAGTTGAAGCATGCGATGCAACTATGCGCAGGACGAGATATAATAACAATCGAAAGCCGGTATACTGGTGGAGCGTTGAAATTACCGAGCTGAGGAAGCTCTGTCACTTAGCTAGACGCCGCCTACAGCCTCGAAGTTCAAAAATAAGTCGCAGAAACCCAAGAACGCATTATTTATGAAAAATGTTGTCGAAGCGTTATTCCCAACACATGCCTCCATTTCTTATATTAGACGAAACGAAGCTACGGAGCCACCCCTGTTAGTCACAGAAGACAAACTATTGGCTATTGCGAAAAAAAATCAAAAACTCCAAAGCGCCTGGAATAGATGGTATACCAAATAGAGCCCTTAAGGAAGCCATAACTCTAAGGCCCAGTTTATTTGTTAACATGTACAATGCGTGTATTTTAGAAGAGGTATTCCCCGATCCGTGGAAGATACAGCGTCTGGTTCTACTGCCAAGCCAAAAAAGCCACCAGAAGAACCTTCATCTTACCTCCTCTTTGCATGCTCGACACAATTGCAAAAGTGTACGAAAGCATTATAAGAAACCGCTTGAAGTTAGCAATCTAAAAAGCCGGCGGATTATCAGAGAGACAATACGGCTTTATTAAAAAGAGGTCCACTATTGACGCACTAAGAGAAGTAGTTGATACTGCGAAATGTGCAATAAGTGAAAAAAGATGGAAAGGTGGTACAAAAAAATACTGGGCGCTAAGAACCTTGGATGTGAAGAATGCGTTCAATTCCGCAAAGTGGGCAAATATAATAAAAGCTCTATACGCTCCTCATTATCTGATAAATATTATAATGAGTTACTTTTCAAATAGGAGATTGCTGTTTTTTCCGAACCATATCAAATGACACTGCTGAGGTATTAGCCAGTATGGCATCGATTGACATCCATGGTGACGAATTCGCGCTAATATACAAATTACCAGATGCGTCTACCGCAGCAAAAAGAGGGGAGAAGATGGAATGCATCGTAATGTGTCAGCAACGGTGGCAAACTTCATCCAAAGGACGGCGGACCCGCAGACTGATGCCGGACAATCATTCGTGGATAGGTAGACCACATGGGGACCTAGATTTCCACCTTACCCAAGTACTCAGTGGGCATGGTGGCTTTAGAAGCCACCTATTCAAATATCGTTATGACTTTAGTCCATACTGTTCGACGTGTACAGAGTGTATGGAAGACTCTGAACATGTGTTCTTTTATTGCCCTCGGTTTTCAAGTATAAGGGAAAAGCTAAAAACCACCCTTGGAGGTAGTATCACGGTGGAAAATTTGACAGCACTTATGTGCGAGCCCTCTGTAAAGTGGAAAGCTGTCAGCGAAGCGGCAAATCAAATTATGACAAAATTGAGACAAGTAGAACAGATTAGGCGTCAGTCAGTCCGTGCAATAGAGGAGACTTCAACTTCTTCTTCTCTCCCATAAAGTAATACTTTGTCCAGTGGTCCCGTGAAGGAGACATGAGGTGGGAGGAGGTTAGGTTTAGCGGATTGAAGTCCCGCACTCCGGCTTTCGATGCTTCCTCCTAGTATAAAAAAAAATAACTCATTTTGGACACCATAGTCAATCGGTTTAAAACTCAGATAATTTTAACAGATAACATAAACAATTGGAGTTAGAAATAAAATATAACAATAAAAAAAATATATGTATCACCAGCAGATTTCGACCATAATATTTCTGATATCCTCAGAAGACATATCACTTCAGGCAAAATTGGCATATATAGCGAAGTTAATGACCATGAATACAATAAATTGCAATAAAAAATTATCGAGTTATTTGAGGGATAAATTTGTTAAATGTTCATACCACGCTAAAGATGTAAATAGCGAAGAAGAAGCCTACAGGCATATCCAAAACTATCACAAGTTCGAAACACGACACACAGGCTTAATTTAATTTAACAGAAACAGCGAAAGATTGCAAAGAAATAATTCACATGGATTGCTACACTAACTCTGAAGCGAATTTTCTTACTTTTATAGACAGGTTTTCTAAATTTGCAACAGCATTTTTTCTCGAAGATAGGACTAGCCAAACAATAATCGAGAAAATAAACCACTATAAGTCACAAAGAGGGCACTTTAAAAAACTTATTGCTGATAACGAATTTAAAAGCATTAATGTTAAAGATTTCCTCAGAAACGAAAATATTGTACTATGTACATCTCGTTAAGCCGAATAACCCCACCGGCAATTCTGATGTAGAATGTCTACACAATACACTAGGAGAAAATATAAGAGTATTCAAGTATAACAAATAAAAAGAGCAAGTCTATTGAATGGCATAATAACAGTTTTCACTCAGTTACAAAAGAAAAATCAATAAATACCGAAGAAGGTAAGTGCAACAATAACAAAATCTATGAAAGAATATTCAACGAAAAGTCTAAGCGAATAAATAAGAGTAATGAAAACAGAGAACAATATGTGCAAGAAAGAAATATAGGTTACGTAAATAATTATAAAAGTGTTAGGCATAAGGAACAACCGAAGTTTATAAAAAAATCTAAACGATATACATTTAAACATCGTTAAACGGAAATACAAATTTACAGGGGCAATGGATCCTGAAACTTTTAATCCTAACAACAATTTGGATCTTGGGGCTGGGAAAAGTAACAATAGAGAAAATAGAAACGAATAAACGATATATAGGGATACAAATAGGCGATACTGATATAGTTAGTTAAGTCATATACAGTGGACCAATAAATTTACATATACCTAGTACTATTAAATTGCGACACGTTTATTTGTTATAAAATAAATAAATTTTGTGGTTTTTTTCTATCTATTTCAAAAGATGTATATAGTTAACATTAAATTTAGCATATCAAAATATTTTTTTTTTACACAAATAAAAAAAAATTAATGCTAAAGCTTAAAATGCGCCTAATTCATATCAAAAAAGTTTACGTACACCAATGACTATTTATATAACTCAAAAGTAATTACAATAGTTTTAGCGGTTTTTGGTCTACATATTGTTGCTATTATTGTATCTAGACGTCGACGTATTCTACTACAATCACTTCGTGAATATATCTTGTCAAATGCAAAAGTTTTCCATACAAGAACTTTTTTCCGATCGTTCAGCTTGTATGACAGCTATATGCTATAGTTAACCGATCTGAACAATTTCTTCGGAGATTACATTGTTGCCTTAGAAAATAATATATACCAAATTTCGTTAATATATCTTGTCAAATGTGAAAGTTGTCCATACAAGAACTTGATTTCGATCGTTCAGTTTGTATGGCAACTATATGCTTTAGTTAACCGATCTGAATCATTTCTTCGGAGATTACATTGTTGCCTTAGAAAATAACATATACCAAATTTCGTTAATATATCTTGTCAAATGTGAAAGTTGTCCATACAAGAACTTGATTCCGATCGTTCAGTTTGTATGGCAGCTATATGCTATAGTAAACCGATCTGAACAATTTCTTCGGAGATTACATTGTTGCTTTAGAAAAAAATATATACCAAATTTCGTGAATATATCTTGTCAAATGTGAAAGTTTTCCTTACAAGCATTTGATTCCGATCGTTCAGTTTGTATGCCAGCTATATGCTATAGTTAACCGATCTGAACAATTTCTTCGGAGATTACATTGTTGCCTTAGAAAACAATCTGTACCAAATTTCGTGAATATATCTTGTGAAATGCAAAAGTTTTCCATACAAGAACTTTTTTCTGATCGTTCAATTTGTATGTATACTCTGTTCAGGGTATAAAAACTAATATTTGATGATATACAACAAATAGAAAATATAAACTTCGTAGATGAAATTAAGTACCAAAAACAGCAACAATAGATAAATATAAGTATAGATACAATATCAAGCATAATTATACTCAGTCTTTCGATAATCATCTATTGTAAAAATAAAAGAAAAAATTTTAAAATTACAAATGTGATCCAACAGGAGATATGCATATCATATTTCGAAATAAACTAGGGCACTTACACAAGATCACATTGCATTTCCATTGCACATTTCATTATTATACCCTGAACAGGGTATATTAAGTTTGTCACGAAGTTTGTAACACCCAGAAGGAATCGTAGGACACCCTATAAAGTATAGATGTCGTCTGTCTGTCTGTATATATACGAACTAGTCCCTCAGTTTTTAAGATATGGTTGTGAAATTTTGCAAACGTCATTTTCTCTTCAAAAAGCTGCTCATTTGTCGGAACGGCCGATATCGGACCACTATAACATATAGCTGCCATACAAACTGAACGATCGGAATCAAATGCTTGTATGGAACATTTGACAAGATATATTCACGAAATTTGGTACATATTATTTTCTAAGGCAACAATGTAATCTCCGAAAAAATTGTTCAGATCGGTTAACTATAGCATATAGCTGGCATACAAACTGAACGATCGGAATCAAATGCTTGTAAGGAAAACTTTCACATTTGACAAGATATATTAACGAAATTTGGTATATGTTATTTCCTAAGGCAACAATGTAATCTCCGAAGAAATGGTTCAGATCGGTTAACTAAAGCATATAGCTGCCATACAAACTGAACTATCGAAATCAAGTTCTTGTATGGACAACTTTCACATTTGACAAGATATATTAACGAAATTTGGTATATATTATTTTCTAAGACAGCGATGTAATATCCGAAGAAATTGTTCAGATCGGTTAACTATAGCATATAGCTGCCATACGAACTGAACGATGGGAATCAAGTTCTTGAATGGCCAACTTTCATAGTTGACAAGATATATTCACGAAATTTCTTCTTCTTCTTAATTGACGTAGACACCGCTTACGCGATTATAGCCGAATTAACAACAGCGCGCCAATCGTTTCTTCTTTTCGCTACGTGGCCTTCTCCACTTGGTCCTTCCAACGGAGTGGAGGTGTTCCTCTTCCTCTGCTTCTCCCGGCGGGTACTGCGTCGAATACTTTCAGAGCTGGAGTGTTTTCATCCATCCGGACAACATGACCTAGCCAGCGTAGCCGCTGTCTTTTAATTCGCTGAACTATGTCGATGTCGTCGTATATCTCGTACAGCTCATCGTTCCATCGAATGCGATATTCGCCGTGGCCAATGCGCAAAGGACCATAAATCTTTCGCAGAATTTTTCTCTCGAAAACTCATAACGTCGACTCATCGGTTGTTGTCATCGCCCAAGCCTCTGCACCATACAGCAGGACGGGAATTATGAGCGACTTATAGAGTTTAGCTTTTGTTCGTCGAGAGAGGACTTTATTTCACTTTATTCACGAAATTTGGTATATATTATTGTCATCGATCAAGTGGGGCGAGTTTAACGCATTTGGTTTGCTTTCCGAATGGCTTTAAATGAAACAATGTTCAAATGGTTCCAAATGGTTTATTTCTAAATAACAATGTTTAAGAATAGGCATTTATAAATAATTACATTAGTGATTATTACTTACCGCAGTATGTCCTTCCACTTTCCTGGCTGATCGATGAATAAGCTCAAACACGATATGCAGTGGCATATATGCACAAAGGCGCTTGCATTTACCGTGCGGATCAGCACAGCTAGGATAGGAGAAAAACAAACTGCAGCTTACAAACAACAAGTATATAAGCCCAAATAACTAATTAGAGCTTGCGCCTACCTGCTTATGCTTATGCGAAGAAGGGGAAATGACAAATATACAAATTGCACAAACAAGTAGGCAGAAGCTTTACAGTTGGAATTATTGTATATAATATGAAGTTCGCGACAATTTAAAGAGAAATGAAAATGAAACATTCAACTGTAAAATAAACATAGAAATTGAATATTACATATTTATATGTATATAGGCAAGGGTTGCCAACAATTATTTTCTAAAGCAACAATGTAATATCCGAAGAAATTGATCAGATCGGTTAATTATAGCATATAGCTTCCATACAAACTGAACACATAGTTACTAACAGAAATGCACCTGTGAAGGGTATTTAGCTTCGGTGCAACCGAAGTTAACGTTTTTTCTTGTTTTGTATGTTCAAACGATTATTGTGACAACCAAAGGCAAAAAGCAATTAACGTCACAATAAATAGTGCATCGTAAACATTTAAGGGAATGCAATTGATGTAATGTGAGAAGTAGGCCACTTGACAAATATTGTCGCAACTACAAGTGGTTGCGCCAATATAACAAATAAAGAAAAAGAAAAGATTGTAATAGAAAGTAAAACCTAGCTTAAGTAAAATTTCTAAATAAACTGGCAAAAGAATTTTGACTGTTAAGCCAACAAGGCTTGTTTTTCATATCGCGGTTCACTAAACCGAAGTGTAGTGAAAATTCAATTAATATAACTACACCGAAGTTTAGTGAAAATTCAATTAATATAACTAAACCGAAGTTTAGTGAAAATTCAATTAATACAACTAAATCGAAGTTTAGTGAAAATTCAATTGATACAACTCGCGCGAGCGGACGCTTGTACGCTTCTTCACAGGGAAGACACTACTTTCCTTGACCCTATTCTACGCCAGAACTTTCGACACCTCAGGAGTCTTCCCCTCCCGGAGGAGCCACATCAAGCTGACACCACTCATGCTCTTCCTACGAGAGTAGGAAGCAGGTTTGCCTGCTGCTGGTATAGGAGGTAACTGAGCAAGAGCAAAGATGCAATGCAACTCCACTCCTAAAGGCCGAAATGCATTGCAGTTAAGCCCCTGCACCACGACAAGGTGCCTACCGTTCGCAGAGGAAATATACCTATACAAATTTTCTCAAATTATTATTAGGCGTGTTTTATTTGACCTTCACAAGCTAATAGCTAAATCATGGACAAATAAAACGTACTTAGCTTATTGAATATATTCGCTTAAAAATGAATTGGGTTGGTAATGCGAACAAGAACAATCAGCTGATATACAATTTAGTTTGAAATTTCAAATTTCTAAACGGAATATTAATATACTATACAAATATATTTTTTTCAGTTATTTGAGATCTAGAATACAAAAAACTGAAAAAGAGTGTTCATATATGTCTTAATTTTAACTCAATACTCATCCAAAAAATATGTAATTTCGGTTTGTTTACATTTTCATCTGTCAAAATGAGGTTTCTCGCTCTGCCAACTACTTTCTTTTTGGGAAAAACCTTGCTATTGTGAATGAAAAAAACGAGAACTGCCTCTAGTTCAATGCAAGCTATGATAGCTTATGGGGTTACATGGGTTTCACAGTTTCAAAAAATCGAAATTTTTTTTGTCTTATTAAATGCTATAACATCTCTAGAATATTGTCCTAAATTTTTTCAAGTTGATCCGACTAAAAGTTTCGGAGATTCAGCCTTGAGAACTTGTGCCCTCGAGGCTAGCCAGTGCGCCGTCTTTAAACGCGTTTTTCTCAAAACTATGTTTTTAAAGTCGGTTGTCAAGATTTCTCGCGAACTACTCAACCGATCTTGATGAAATTTTACACAGGTTTTCGAGATATCGTTTACAAGGTCTTGAACGGAGGATATTTTTTTTTAATTACAACTATTTAAAAAAAAAATGTCGAGAAATTTTCATCGAAATTTGCATTTTTTTTTATAAAAACGTCTGCTAAAAATCCAATTTTCATTTTTTTTCCTTCGTCAAATACCTAGTTTATCGTCTTTACTAAAACACGTATTTTTTATTTTTATTTTTATTTCAGATGATCCTGAAAGAAGTTCTGCTGACAACGCGGATGCACCTTTTTTCCGAAGGACTGCCGGATATGGCGTCGTAATGACTGCCATTTTGATATTTTTTTTTGAAAATTTTACAAAATGTTTATTAAATAAAAAAAAAAAATTCATTAAAATATTTAATTTCTTATATGTAAAAAAAATTATTGAAGAAAGTCCGTTTTTTGCACGAGGAAACCCATGTAACCCCTTATGACAAGCCAACATAGTTAATTATGTTGGCTAAGTCTTAAATAAATGAATATGCAAGCGTACAACGAAATTAGCATTGTTTTTCACATTTAAAAATTAAAGTGTTCAATTCATTCAGTACCTATCCCTAAACTTAAATATTTTGATAATGGCTTCACAGGTTCACGGTGTATTATATAGAGAACGTTTATAATACAGTAGGAGTGCGAGACGGAGGTAAAAGATTGAATAAACACATTGAAACATTTCCAGCTGTTCACCAACACTGTTACATTTTGTACAATTTTTAATTGAATGGGATAAAGCGTAAGTAAGAAAGAGAAAAACTATCGAATTTCAAGCTTATCGAAGTATTAATATAGTAAAAGAGAAAAGGCGATATATAATTTTTATAGAAGACGAATTAATAACAGAAGCTGGAAAGTGCGCAATTGTTTAATTAATTTTGGCGTATTTGGCAACAAGTAAGGTCTTATTTGATAAATATTTTAAATACGAATAATTCTTTTAAAATTTTTTTGCAGATTAACAAGCCGAGAATAAATTATTGAAGTAAGTTTACAAAACCGACTGGTCATTGCTGGCCGTGATGTCACCCGATATCGGTTTAAAGTTAGTGGCACTTAGCATAATATATATATCTCCTTTAAAGTTGGTTGCCTTGTCATGGCGAAGGGGCTTAAGTAATAGTAAAGTGCACATCCCAAAAGGAAACGCACTCTATTCTTACGGACTAAGAGAGACACCTCATAATTCCCACAATGGTGATATGAATGAATAGACCCTAGGTTTTACGCCCAACTCCTAAGCCAAGGTGTTGAGGTACCTGTGCCAATGGCTGAATGGCCAGCGGGCGGTAATGAATAGCTGATCAAATGCCTTCTCTACGCATACCAGCTCTGCATACGAGTGACCAACCCTTTCCGCCTTACTCATGGGATCAAACATGGACAAAACTAATTTAACAACAACAACCAATTTGACGATAATACCGACGGTTACAGGAACTGCTTTGATATATTGGAATCCGATGAGCACGAACTACTCGGCGTCAGTCAGGAGACGAGTAAGAGTACTACCGAACATACCAACCAAAGTATCATAGACTGTAACTCCTCCTCTCCAAGCACAATACAGGAACGATGGGTGGAGATCGACCTAAGATTGTCAAGTATGGTACTAAGCTTTTTACTCGACAATCCTGCGGGTTCTCACCCAGAGTTTGACTCCTCTGAAACCCTCAGGGATTATAGGGTCACCAAATGCGCGGACCAGGCCTCTTTAGACTTTCTAAGGGGTAGTGTTGCTAAAATCAGCAATGCCTTTGTAGGCCTCCAATTGAGGCTTAAACCCACCAAGAACATCCTGAACAGACCTTGTGTTCGCGTTTGGCTACACTCTCTAAAGGAGCTTTGGCGAAAAACTCCTAAGATGCATCAAGCTGCAGAACAAAACTATACCTGGTACAGATGAGTGGCAGCTGATTAAGGAGGAGTAACCCAATAAAGCAAGTAGACCAATTCTGGTGGCCATTTGCGATTTGTATATAAAAGCTCAGTCTCTAACTCTTGCCAACAGGTTCTACTTCGGACTAAATAGGCAATTGAGAAGTAAAGTCCTCTCTCGACGTAAAAGAACCAGACTCTATAAATCGCTCATGATTCCCGTCCTGCTATATGGTGCAGAGGCTTGGACGATGACAACAACTGATGAGTCGTCGTTTCGAGTTTTCGAGAGAAAAGTTCTGTGAATGATTTATGGTCCTTTGCGCGTTGGCCGCGGCGAATATCGCATTCGATGGAACGATGAGCTGTGTGAGTAAACGACGACATCAACATAGTTCAAAGACAGCAACCACGTTGGCTAGGTCATGTTGCCCGAATGGACGAAAACACTCCAGCTCTGAAAGTATTCGACTCAGTACCCGCCGGGGGAAGCAGAGGAAGAGGAAGACCTCCACTCCGTTGGAAGGACCAAGCGGAGAAGGACTTGGCGTGGAATATCCAATTGGCGACACGTAGCGAAAAGATGAAACGACTGGCGCGCTGTTGTTAACTCGGCTATAATCGCGTAAGCGGTGTCAACGCCAGTTTATATAATATATTATATATATATATACAAGTGACATATCCTAATGTTGCTTTGGAGACTTTTGCCTCTATTCAGCAAAAGCATCGAAACATCATTGCCAACGTGTTCAATTCAGCATTTTCGCCATTGAAAACGGTTCCGTACAATAAGCGGCACCGTGTGTTCAATCGCGTTTGTCACCAGAAAATTCATATTTCATCATCCTTCTAGAAAAAGTGTGGTTCATTGTCGCACCTGGTCGGCTTCACCTTTTTTGCTGACGCGTATCGATTAATTACATACATAAATATAGTATTTGTCAAAATAAATGTAATATTAATTTTTAATGTATGAATAGCATTGATATATTACTGTAGGATGAACAAAAATATTACTGGCGCAGTCGGTTTAAATCGGGCGAGATTAAAAAGTGCAAAAATTTCTGCTCTCGGTAATTTTCATAAAAAAATCTTATTTTTAAACGTTATTTTTTCAAAACACGCAGCATCATAAATTGAAAATCAAAACCATAAATTGAAAAAAAATATATCTATACCAACATTTGTAAGAAAAATCCCAATAAAAAAAATAAAAAAATATATAATAATAAATATAAAAATATGATAAAAGCTTAAAGTACAAAACGAACAGTTCAACATCGATAGTTTTTAAAAACGTAAGAGTCGCACTCAAATATTGAAGTTAATAATGTAAAAGTGGAGCGTCGAAGTGAAGAAAAAAAAATTATTGTAACAAACAAGAACAAGAACGTAGAAGTGGAACGTCGAACGTCGAATAGAACAATTATCATAACAAACACAACGAACTAAGTTACGATGGAACAGTGGAACAAAAATATCTTCTTCTCAATTGGCGTAGACACCGCTTACGCGTTTACAGCCGAGTTAACAACAGCGCGCCAGTCTTTCTTCTTTTCGCTACGTGGCGACAAATGGAAGAAGTCGCACGTTATGGAGTCGCCTTGTCTGAAACCTCGTTTGGTGTCGAACGGCTAGGAGAGGTCCTAACCGATCCTGACGGAGCTTTTGGTGTCAACGTCAGTTTATACAGCCGTATTAGTTTTGCGGGGATACCAAATTCAGACATCGCGGCATAAAGGCAGCTCTTTTCGTGCTGTCGAAAGTAGCTTTGAAATCGACGAAGAGGTGGTGTATGTCGATTCTGCTTTCATGGGTCTTTTCCAAAATTTGGCGCATGGTGAATATCTGGTCGGTTGTTGATTTGCCAGGTCTAAAGCCACACTGATAAGGTCCAATCAGTTTGTTGACGGTGGGCTTTAACCTTTCACACAATACGCTCGATAGAACCATATACGCGATTTTAAGGATGCTTATCCCACGGTAGTTGGCGCAGATTGTGGGGTCTCCCTTTTTGTGTATTGGGCAGAGCACACTTAAATTCCAATCGTTGGGCATGCTTTCGTCCGACCATATTTTGCAAAGAAGCTGATGCATGCTCCTTTTCAGTTCTTCGCCGCCGTCTTTGAATAGCTCGGCCGGCAATCCATCGGCCCCGCCGCTTTGTTGTTCTTAAGACGGGTAATAGCTATTCGAACTTCTTCATGATCCGGCAATGGAACATCTGCTCCACCGTCATCGATTGGGGAATCGGGTTCGCCTTCTCCTGGCGTTGTACGTTCACTGCTATTCAGCAGGCTGGAGAAGTGTTCCCTCCATAATTTAAGTATGATCTGGGCATCGGCCACTAGATCACCTTCGGAGGTTCTACAAGAGTATGCTCCGGTCTTGAAACCTTCAGATAGCCGCCGCATCTTTTCGTAGAATTTTCGAGCATTACTCCTGTCGGCCAGCTTATCAAGCTCTTCATACTCATGCATTTCGGTTTCTTCTTTTTTTGTCTGCAAATGCGTGCCGCTTCTCGTCGTACCAGCTGTTCTTTTGCATTTTCCGAAAACCAATGGTTTCGGTTGCAGCTGTACGTAAGGAGCTTGAAATGCCGTTGCACAGTTCCCTTATACCGAGTTGTTGACGAGTGCTCTCAGAGGGCAAGAGTGCAAGTCGTGTGGAAAATCGTTCGGCTATTGCAGCTTATCGACGTCGAACCTTCCTTGTATTTGTTGACGTGCGTTTTTTGCTGCACAAGGGCAGGTGCGAATATTGGCTGCAACCAGATAGAGGTCCGAGTCGCTGTTAGGACCTCGGAGCGTACGCACATCTAAAACACTGGAGACGTGTCTTCCGTCTATCACAACATGATCGATCTGGTTGGTGGCTTTTTGATCCGGAGACAGCCAGTTGGCTTGATGTATTTTCTTGTGCTGGAATCTTATACCACAGATAACCATATATCGGGCCCCGGCGAAATCGATCAGCCTGAAATAGCCTACCCTGGCGTTAAAGTCGCCAAGCACGATTTTGACATCATGGCGGGGGCAGCGCTCATAGGTACACTCCAAGCGCTCATAGAAGGCATTTTTGGTCACTTTTCTTTCTCTTCCGTCGGGGTGGGGGCACAAATCAGCGATATGTAGGAGAACCTCGCTTTGATGGGGATTGTGGCTAGACCAGTGTTTCTCAAAGTGGGCGATAACGCCCCCTTGTGGGCGCTGCATGTGTCAAGGGGGGCGGTAAAAGACCCAGAAAGAAAATGTAAGCGTTGTGTAGAGGTCTGGGGGGTTATTTGTAATTTTATTTAGCTAGGAGGCCTCTTAGACAACGACTACATGAGCTCTCGACTCTCAACAACAATTTGTGAACATCAACTAATATGAATTAAAAGATTGCTCAAACTCGGTTCTATATTTCTCTCCGCGTAGTTCATATATCTGTCCTATTTTATTGACAGGATAGAATTTATAGAATACTAACTGTCAAACGTATTGCTATTGCCATTGCCAAATCTGTATGTGGGCATTTGCTATCATAATATAATCATTTGCGCAAAGGTGTGGGGTAGGTAGGTTCGAGCTGATGTAGCGCATGCTTTGAGCTCTTGAATAATTTATTTTAACACTTGCGAAATGACGTCGGGTAGGTAGCTGATGTAGCGCACGTTTTGAGCTTTTGAACTCCTTAAATCTTTTATGTGGAAAATAAGAAGAGGAGAAAGATTCTTTTTTACAAGTGTATTTCTGGGAAAAATAAGATAATACGAAAAGGAGAAAGACCCTTTTTTACAAATGTATTTCTAGGAAGAATAAGAATTCATATTTTTGGACTACTATATAATAATTGTGCTTAAGCATTCCTATATAAACAATGTAATATTTATTTTATATTCATTTGTGGTCTTGCGCGCAATAGGTGAGCATTACTTACACGTCCTTTACACTACTCGCGACGTTGAACGTATTTCCCAAAGCAAAACAATGTCGGAAGTAAAAAAGAAGAGACGGCAATACTGTGCGGAATACATTAAATTCGGATTCATTGAAAATCCCACAAACCCATCCTCGCCTTTGTGTCTTCTATGTCTAAAATCATTTTCGAATGAAACAATGAAGCCTTCAAGAATGCAAGATCATTTGAATAAAATGCATCCAAATAAGAGAGACAAGAATGTAGCATATTTTCAAGACCTAGAGAAGAAGCATAATACTCAACCAAGTGTAGCGAAACTATTTTCGGCGGCTGCTAAGCAAGATGACGACGGACTTCGAGCTTCGTACAATATCTCTTTGTTAATTGCTCAAAAAGGCAAATAACATTACATCGGAGAAGAGTTAATATTGCCAGCAATAAATGAAGTAATAACTACCGTGCTTCATAAACCGGCCGCAGATATTGTCCGAAAAATTCCTTTGCGTAATAATTCTGTGCAAAGACGAATTGATAAAATGGCTGAAAACATTGAAGAATCATTGTACGATCACCTGAGGTCAAGTCAATTTTCAATTCAGCCGGATGAGTCTACTTTACCAACTAATGAAGCATTGTTGTTGTCTTATGTGTGCTTTATTAAAGATGAGAAAATATGATAGAAATTTAAATACCGATACAAAAGGTGAAACCATATTCAATATATTGTAAAAGTTTTGCGATGAGAAAGAAATTCCTTTGAAAAATATTATTTCAGTTGCTGCGCCATCCGGCTATAACAGGGTGCCATAAAGGCTTCATAGCGTACTTAAAAAATAAAATTCCAGATGTCCTTGGTGTACATTGCGTTATTCATAGACAACATTAAGTTGCTAGAAACTTAAGTGAAAAACTATTTCAATCACTGCAATATGTCATCAAAGCAGTCAATAAAATCCGCAACAGCTCTTTGAATGATAGCTTATTTCATCAGCTTTGTGTTACTAATGACGAGGATTTCAATCGTTTGTTGTTTCATACTAAAGTTCGTTGGCTATCAAGAGGCAATTGTCTGACCCGATTCTACAACCTGTTTGACTCTGTTATAGAGTTCTTGGAAACTTAAGATACAGAATTGGAAGACATGCTCATAACACAAAGAATGATATAGCTGTATAAATTGTTCAACGACATGAATCTCCAACTGCAAGGCGATAAACTAGGTCACAATAATTAATTTGAAGTAAAAGTGGTTTTTAAGTAGGTGAAAAAATGGGGGCGCTAAAAAAATATTTATTCTCAAAGTGGGCGGTAGACAAAATAAGTTTGGGAACCACTGGGCTAGACGCTCATTCACCGGAGTGAATGATAGTACTCGGCGACGGAGTCTCTCTCCCACCACGAATCCCACACCAAACTTGCGCTCCTTTATGTGGCCCCTGTAGTAAATGCCACAAGGACCCACTCGTCTCAGTCCTTGTCCCGTCCAGCGCATTTCTTGGAAGACGGTGATGTCAGCCTTCACTCTAACGAGGACATCAACCAGCTGGGCAGCCCCACCTTCCCAATTAAGAGACCGGGCATTCCAGGTGCATGCCCTCAATTCGTAGTCCTTATTTCGTTTGCCATGGTCGTCATCAAAAGGGGGTCACTCATCCGAGACTGGTTGCTATTTTTCATTGGGGGTGTTTTTTTACGTGGCGGGTCTCAAACCCAACGCACAACCCTATGTAGGATATGTTTCGCCTTCTCACTTTAGCTCGCCTTCAAACTGCGCCTAAACGACAAACGAATGTTCTTAGGCTACCCAGAGGATACTTGGTCGATGACCGGAAGTCGCGAGCTGCTTGAGTCATGTGTAAAAGAATCAAAACATCAAACGTATTCAACCGTTTGATGGTGATCGAAATTACTTAGCACTGTTTATTTAAGGTGTGGATGAGATCATGCCACAGTCTCCTGTTATATCGGAAGAGATGAAAGTATTCTATCTACACTGTGTCATAAAAACACTCAGAGGCGCTGCATTGGACGTGGTTAGACGAGAGCAACCACCAGATTGGATGACGCTGAGGCAGTTACTTATAGATGAAATCGGAGAACACGGCAGTTTCAACACTAATCCTAGAAATAAGCAATATTAAATTTAAAAATAATGTTAAGCTACTATGCGAAGAGACTAATTTAGAAGTTTGTAAAGAAAAGGATGTTATCAAACTAAAAAATTAAAGTTGCTCAACTAAAATATTTTTGTATAATGAATTAGATCAGATAAGTTTGAAAACATTAAAAAGAGAAATGCCAAACTATTTAACTCCGTTAATAAACGTTAATCTTGCTACTGACCTTAAGCAATCAGCAATCAAAATGTTATAAGAAACGATGTTTATGAAAATAATAAACAATTTCCTAAACAAAAAACAATTCAAAGAACTAACGCTTATTCAAGACTACCTAATTATATGAACAACAATAATAATATACACCCGCGGCCAAGCGTAACTTACCATTAAGAAATTTCTAGCGAAAACGTGTTCTATCACTCATTGTAACGGTACTTGTTGCGGTAATGGAATTTTTCCGTTAAGTTTTAACGAAGTGATCTCTGACTTACACAAATATAAAATATTTAAAAAAAAATAAGTTCTGTCAAAAAAGTAAAAGTAAACCAGAACTAAAAAAAATGTTAGAAAGTGTTTGGGAGGAGGAAATTTCAAGCAGTGTTTTGGAGAAACTTGTTGGGTCAATGCCTGCTCGTATCGAAGCTGTAATATCCGCTAGAGGTGGACCGACGCCATATTAGATTTCCCGTTATTCTTTTTGAATATGTTGTAATTCCATTTTCAATTGAAACAAAAAATGTTGTTAAGCTATTACAAGAATTAGTAATAATGAAATCAAAGACTTGTGTGCAAATAAAAAAAAGTTGTCTCAATTTAATTTTACAAATGGGCCAGATTAAAGTCAACAGTTAACCAAATATATTCGAGCCATCTATACATTCCCCGTATTCTATTAAATCCATAAAAAAGTGACCCAAAGAACGAAAAAATTGAAAATAGTGAAAAAATATCAAGTGGTAAGTTACGCTTGGCCGTGGGTGTAGAATATTTTGCAACCAATACGAGTCAATTTCTAGTTCGTTCTAATTACAACACTTTTTCAAAAAGTATCCATTTTCCAATCAAAATAATTATTATAAAAATAAACCATTTTTCAATGAACATAGCAATCAACAAACTAAAAATAATTTCCCACAAGTTGGGCATACACCTTTTAATTCTGCAAACATTTATACTAATAGAAACTTAAATAATTTAAAACAAGATAAGATTCATGGGTCAAATTAATTTCGACTAAGACGCTTTGGCTATCCTGAACCAATGGAACAGGATGAGGTAAATTTTCACTTAACAACCTCGGAAGGCTCTCCACAATTGAACTGAAATTTAATAAAAAATATTATACATTTTTACTCGACACAGGTTCATCAGTTAGTTTAATAAAGCCTGGAATATTCAACGAAAATATTATTTATGTTCAGCCAATAACATTAACAACATCGATAGGAGAAGTTTGTCTAAATGAAACCTAAGAATTGTTTGGCGATGAACATTTGAAAAAACTGAAATTTTTCTTTTATAATTTTTTGAATAACTACGACGGTTTACTTGGTTGTAATATACTTAAGCTACTTAAAGCTAAAGTTGATCTGGAAAAAATATGATACATATGAATGGTGTTCGGTATAACTTTTTCAAGAATAAATCAAATTCTGAAAATTTTGATAATTGCCTTCAAGAATTAAATATGAACGAAAATCATAACACCAAAGATAATAAATTTAGAATTAAACATTTAAATTCAAAAGAGTTAAATACATTAAAAAAAACTTTTAAAAAAATTTGAAAGTATATTTTATAAAGAAGAGGACAAACTCACCTTTACTCATAAAATATAACATAGAATTAAAACGGTTCATGAAGATCCAATATATGTAAAGTCGTATAGATATCCTGAAATTCATAAATCAGAAATGAACAAACAAATAAAAGAAATGCTTGCAAATCAAACCATTTCTCATAGTTATTCCCCATATCCAGCGCCAATTTGGGTGGTACCAAAGAAGTCAGATGCTTCAGGTAAAAAGAAGTGGAAGATTGTTGTCGATTTTCGCAAGATCAATAGTATTACTGTCTGTGATAGGTATCCCATTCCAAACATGGATGAAATTCTCGAACCACTAGGTAGGTGTATGTATTTTTCAACAATAGACTTAGCGCAAGGCTTCCATCAAATAGAAATGGATCCGGCAGATAGGAAAAAAAACAGCTTTCTCTACAGAGCGGACATTTTGAATTTTTAAGAATGCCATTTGGGCTTAAAAATGCACCAGCCACCTTCCAGAAACTGATGAATACGGTTCTATATGGTTTAATAGGGAGAGATTGTATGGTTTACTTATACGACATTGTAGTATTCAGTACGCCACAACAGGAACACATAGAATCTCTATACAGAGTTTTCCGTAAATTAAACGAAGCGAATCTGAAAGTTCAGATGGATAAAAGCGAGTTTTTCAAAAGAGGAACCGAATTGATCATATCATAACGCCAGTAGGTATTAAGCCTAACCCTAATAAAATCAAAGCAATTTTAAATTATCCCGTTCCTAAAATGGAAAAAGAAATTGCTTATGCGACTTCATGGTATCTCGCCCCACAACACAACATACATCACACACAACATACAGCATCACGCCACGCAACCCCACGCACCAAACACGACCATACCACACATACATCGTTTTCACCACCCAACCGAGCAAAACGGATTGGTCAGATCGGGGTGGGCCCCATTCGATTTCTACGCCCGTAAGATATACACACGTCTCGCCAGTTTATCAACGTTTGATCCGCTTTAATTTAATTTGTGGTCCAAAATTGGAAAAAACCTTTCGACCGTGCGTGTGGTTGTGCATTAGCAGCAGTGTAAATAAATACAAAATTATATATATTTTATTACATATAAAATTGTGTAAAGATATTTAAGTTTGTGAATCTCTTAAAGTTTTGCCCGCAAAAGGAAATATAAGTTGCTGAGTTTTTACTTTTCAAAAATTATAACTCTTTAATTTACATCCACACAAAAAGGGGTATCCAATCAAAAGATAAAAGTAAGTATACCCAGGGGAACTAAGTATAGCGAACAAATGGTCCTTCGAGCCTCTTAGACAGGCACCTACTATTTTAAAGGAACCCACCAAGAGGTGGAAAAGTGAAAAAAATGCATGTGAAACTATACAAAAAAACAATTAAAAGTACACACAAAAAAAAATAATAATAAATAAATACGTACTTAAACATATATTAAGTGATTAAATTTACGAAACGGGCGCAAAACCAACTAAAACAAAACAAATGCCAAAAAAAAAAAACTAAAAATCAAGTATGGGCGCGGTAAAATTCATAATACGCAAACAACAACAAAAATAAAAACCCAAAACCTGCATACAAGTATATAGGATTCTCAGCAGGCAAGCAGCGTGAGAAGAGGAAAAGAACTAATCACGGAAGACATCAAACAAGAAAAAAAACCAAGAAGACAATAGGAGAATAAACAAGAGAAGAGATACACACACAAAAATAAGTATTCCTACCCATAAACCCTTGGCGGAGAAAAAAGTAAGTCCGTTCCAATTAAATTTTTAAAAAATTATTTATGCGCATATGTATGTTTAAAATACAGTTTGAGCTGTAATACGATATACAGTAAATTAGAAATAACCCAACTGTTCTATACGAAAAACCGGTTAGACAGTTCGGTATATACATATGTATGTATGTATATAGGTACCGAAATACATGAAAAAATTACGGTAGCTGCTTATTTTGTGTTTTCACGCACACTGTAATTTTCCCAAAAAAAAGTTTTCTTCAAAGTCAAGTATTCTACTTGCGCGTTTTGGTGATACCCCTTGGGCTAAAAAGCAACAAGCAGGATCGCCTATAATAAATAAGCAGAGGCGAGGAAAAAAATTGCAAATACATACATATGTACACATATAAGTAAAGGTACTAAATTGTATAAAAGATACATACATACATACATATGTGCATATACATACATACATACATACAAAAATTTGTGGGCCATCAAACTTTGCGCGCCAAAATTTATATTCCGCAATTTATAGACATATATACATAGACATTTGGTACATACATAAGTCAACTGTTTTAAGAAAAAATTTTGAAAAACTGTTCTTAAACTACCTGCCTTCAAGCTTACTTCGTGTCTCCAAACACACCACAAAAAACAAAAAAAACAAATTTTCTAAGTCAATTATTCTTACTTGCAAGTTTTGATGATACCCCTTGGGCTAACAAAGCAAAAAGCAGGATCGCTTTAACATATAAGCAAAGGCAGAAGGAAAAAAAAACAACATAACAGTGGATATTTATGTATGTATGTATATCGCGATCCAACTATTTCTCTCCTTTATCTCTCGTACGCTTTCTCTCTCTCTAAATATTTACCAACGAGCGAATAAAAAGTTACAAATACATACATACCCTTATACAAGTAATAATATAGTATTAACTACATTTATTACTACGGTCAACGAACTTTAGAAAAAAAACGAAATCAAAGTACATGTACATGGGGGATATCCATATCCAAACATTGAAAAATTAAAATTAACTAATAGACATATTTATGTATGCACATTTATACATATATACATAGTTTTGGTATATACATATGTGCGTACATCGAGTACTTATCGCAATTTCTTTTTCGCGTTCTTTTTGAGCAAACGTATGCATACATACTCACATATTTAATATTGACATATTTTCGAATATATAAAAAATTGTTTTCTTATTTTCCGCGCATTTCGTTATATTGCATATGCATACGTATTACATACATATGTACATATATAACAATTAAGCGAAACTATAAGGGAAACGGCATACAAACATAAAGCATAACAATACCCTACAAGAACACTGACAGTCAGCTGAACGTACATTTGACTGTCAGAGCTGAAAGAAATTCAGTCAGCGCGCAGAACAAAGTTTCTATCATTTTCTTAAGGGCTTAGGGAAAAAACTGATGTAAACAAACGCATGCGTGTGAGCTTGCATCTCTCTTTAACACACTGGTATTCGGAATTAAATCAGTATATATCTCTACTGCTTACTCTCATGCTTTTTCTTGGTTCATTGCTGACCACAAATCTGTCAAAGCTGAAAATTGTCAATAATGACTGAAAAGCTAACATAGCTGCAATTTGTCATTTATGACTACAAATCTTTCAATGATGACACATTTTTTTTGTTCAAATTGGTTTTATCTTTATTCATTTATAATCTGAATATTAAAATAACATTTATGTCAAAAATGTTGTAAAAAAATTAATATAACTCTATATAATAAAATTAATTACATCAGAATTAAATTCCATATCTTATAAAATTTATTTTTAAATCTATTTTATATTATAATATATTAAATCATAATAATTCATATTTCAAATCACAATAATTCACGTTTCAAAATTTACATATTTACATAGGTATCTTATTATTAAATCACAATAATTCATTAATTTTAAATCATATAATTCATGTTTCAAAATCATAATGGTAATAAAATAAAATTAAATTATTGAAAAATTATATTAATTGTTTCTTTTCCTATTAATATATATTTTTTTGGTTATTTCGGTGGTGACCCCGTTCAATAGACCTCCGTATACTCTTTTCCAAATTGAAAGATCCGTGTGGCTGGTAAACGACTATAAAATTGAAATTAATAAAAAATAGTTTTATATTGCTTTTACATTAAACTTATTTACCTCTTAAAACTTCTTCGAAGATTTTTAGCTTACATAATGCTTGTTTTTCTCCTCTTCCATCAAAATTGAAATGCTCTAGTAGGCTGTCTGCAAATATATCGGGTGATTTTTTAAGAGCTTGATAACTTTTTTAAAAAAAAACGCATAAAATTTGCAAAATCTCATCGGTTCTTTATTTGAAACGTTAGATTGGTTCATGACATTTACTTTTTGAAGATAATTTCATTTAAATGTTGACCGCGGCTGCGTCTTAGGTGGTCCATTCGGAAAGTCCAATTTTGGGCAACTTTTCGAGCATTTCGGCCGGAATAGCCCGAATTTCTTCGGAAATGTTGTCTTCCAAAGCTGGAATAGTTGCTGGCTTATTTCTGTAGACTTTAGACTTGACGTAGCCCCACACAAAATAGTCTAAAGGCGTTAAATCGCATGATCTTGGTGGCCAACTTGCCGGGTCCATGCATCCTTGAGAAAATGCACTGTTTGGTCAAAATGGTTTAGAATCGCGAGCTGTGTGGAATCATTGGACCACATATTTTTTCAAAGATGCTGTTGGACGCAAAGTTACGGTGAATGGCGATCGCTATCGTTCGATGCTAACCAACTTTTTGTTGCCAACAAATGGAAGAAAACTACGGTCCAATGGTTTCAACAAGATGGCGTACAAACCACACAGCTCGCGATTCTATGGCCATTTTGAGGGAAAACTTCGGAGAACAATTCATCTCAAGAAATGGACCCGTGAGTTGGCCACCAAGATCATGCGATTTAACGCCTTTAGACTATTTTTTGTGGGGCTACGTCAAGTCTAAAGTCTACAGAAATAAGCCAGCAACTATTCCAGCTTTGGAAGACAACATTTCCGAAGAAATTCGGGCTATTCCGGCCGAAATGCTCGAAAAAGTTGCCCAAAATTGGACTTTCCGAATGGACCACCTAAGACGCAGCCGCGGTCAACATTTAAATGAAATTATCTTCAAAAAGTAAATGTCATGAACCAATCTAACGTTTCAAATAAAGAACCGATGAGATTTTGCAAATCTTATGTGTTTTTTTTTTAAAAAAAGTTATCAAGCTTCTAAAAAAATCACCCGATACTTATATTTGAAAGAGTTTTCAATATTGTCCGATGTCCCTTTAAGTTTGTAGACATAACTGATCTGTAAAATAATAATATATAAATGTAAATAGTAATTTTTAAGATGTTGATATTATAAATAATGTTTTTTACCATAGATTGTGCGAACTCAGCTTTCTCTAACATTTCTTCCACTTCCAAACATCCCTCAAAGTTTTGAATAGGTAAAAGGGTTGCTACCTGGTCGCGAGCCTCGTCTTTTTCCTCTCCGGTCATGAGGCACACCGATCGCTCATTTTTTTTAAATGCACCTTACATTCCTTAATCAGGGAACTCTGTGCTAGCATTTCCGATCTATCTATAGTCTATAGACTGTGAAAATACAAATAAATTATTTTATTTGTAATTATATCTTTATATATAAATATTTACTTTTTGTTCCACTGTTTCCAATTTGTCCGTAATTTGTTTTTGATTCCCTGTTATCAACACTTGTCCATTACTTAGTGAACCTAATGTATCGAATAATATCTGTTGCTATGTATTTTAAAAAAGAGCCGCATTAATATCTAAATTGTAAAACTTATAGAATATTTACTTACATTTGATTCTAAAGTATGTATCTTATCCAATATTTCCCTCTGCTTTCCCAGAATTTCGTTTAGGATGGCCATCGTATTTAATTCTTGATAATTCTCTTTATCTTGTGAAGGGGTTGAGGTTGTTGATACGTTGTCTTTTATACTATATAACTTCCTTGGGATCAATATCTAATGATCTGAAATAGATATCTAAATATTATTAATGGAATACGACTGCCTTATATTTCTGTTTTCTTACCATTTTCTTCTTGGCTTTCAAAGATTGATTCGCCAAATATATTGCTTGTAGAGCTCATCTAAAATTAAAATTTTTATTAAATTTATGTTATTAAAATCGTTTAAACAGAATGTGCGGGTTGTTGCGAAAAATCGTGAAAGAGATGATACAAAAGAGGAATGAGAAAATGAAAATAAGCGAACATTAAATTTTTTTAAAGTGCAGTTTTGACCAACTTTAATTCCCTTTTCCCTTAACAGCTTTACTTCTGAACAAAAATCTGCCATAAACGAATTGATATTATCAGGTTTTTTAAAACCAGAAAAGCAAGCAATCAGAAATGGTGTCACATTTGGTAAGTTTGAAATAGCACCAATTATGGGCCATAAAACTCGGTTAGAACTTTTAAAAAGTTTTAAACCATCAATACCTATATCAATTAATATTTCTTCTAAATTCTCAAAAATATTTGCGGTGTTAGAAAGAAAAAAGTTTTGTATGCTAATATAGAGGAATTCTCCATTAGACATAGTTTTAATGTTAGCTCTTTGCCTGCCTGCGTTCAAAAGGGTTTTTGCAGAAAGGGGTAAATCATTAACTCCTATCTCTCGCAAAGTTTTTAATAAGTCCTCTAAAGAATTTTGAGAGATATTATTTCTAATAGCCCACAAAATAATCTCATTTGCTTTCTTCTCAATTTCTAACTTGCTATCTTGGGACAAAGAATCTCTTAAGGAAACTGAAGTATCTATTGCTAAATGTCTAAAAGTTTCATTTGAAATTTCGCAATTCACAACATCACTATTTTCGCCATTTTCTTTTGCAACATATTTCATCGTATTTATGAGTTCACTATTCTGCGCACTATTTAACTTCCCCGCACATTCCACCAAATTTTTTTATTTTATTATTTTGGATTTGAAAACCCTTTTTTCTTTACTTAAATGATTTTGAAATGTCGTTTTTTTTTCATTTTTACTTATCTTTTCTTGATAAATATAGTATAAATCACTTAAACAACGCACGAAATATAATAATTCGATTTAGAATTCACTGAATTAACGCGCAACACTTCTCGTTTGTGGCAAGAATAACAGTAAACATTTTTTTGCGCAACATTTTATAAACGTACATATATGGAATTATATGTATCTCTTTTTACAGGGTTGCTTTTCTGCATACAGATCAGTGTTGATAAACGATATTTAGTGTTGAAAAGTGTTTATTTAAAAAAATCAACATTGACAGTCATTTTAAATTTCATTTTACTGTCAATGATGACAGTGCTGAATAATTAAGCTATTTCATTCTTATATACATATATAAGCAATATCATTCATAGGTTTCTCTTTTTAACATAAGCATTGACAGTCATTTGAGTGTCATTTTTTCGTCAGCTCTGACATAAAAAAATGTGCGTGTATTAGTGAAACGATCAGCAGTTTCTTGTAGGGATATGCATATAAGTATGTAACATACGTATATTTTTGCGTTATTATTACACACGTTTATATTATATAATTCAATTAATAATAAAAGTTTCAATTCTATTTGTATTTTCATTTTTATTTACACATTTGCTCAGATTACCAATTTTTTAATTGTATTTCAAAGCAAAACATTTTTAAGCTCAAAGCTTACAATTCAATTCAATAAATGCAATCTGAGAAATTAAAAGAGGTTAAACCAAGAACACCTCAATTATTAGAAATTCCGAAAATGGCTGAAGAACATAAATAAATAAGCACACCTGCAGAAGCTACATGCTCAAAGCAGGGTGCCAAACAAAAAAGAACCAAAGATAATTCAGTGTCAAGATTCATAACTGAAAGTGACAGTTTTGTTAGATACTGCACAAAATTTACTGCTTCCCCGATTAATGATAGCACAGAATCGGTTCTAAATTTAAAAATTCAAAACATAGATACCTTATGGGCACGCCTTCTGGCAGCATACGATACAGTAGTAGATACTGACGATGCTGAGCTCCCAGAAAACATAAAAGCTTCGGCATCAGCTAAATATGAAAACTGCCTCGAACAATATGAAATTACGAAGGCAATGATATTGGACCAAATAAATTTATTAAGGCCATGTAGAGCAACTACTCCTCCTCCGAGAGTAGTTACGACTCAAAAAGAAGACCTAGATACAGGTATATTCTTGAAAGTGCCAACTTGTGATACTGAAGTTTTTCACGGAGGTTATGAGCAGTGGTCGTCCTTCCGGGACCTGTTCACTGCCGTATACATTAACCATCCCAAACTTTCACGAACTCAAAAGCTGTACCATCTCAGATACAAAACAAAAGGGGAAGCTGGCAGTATCGTCAAGCGTTTCGCTTTAAATGACGAAAATTTTAATCTGGCTTGAGAAGCACTGGTCGAAAGATACGAAAATGAAAGAGTATTGGTAGACAACCAAATAACAATTTTAATGAATTTACCAAAAATTCAACAAGAAACCAGCCAAGAGTTTCAAAAACTATACTCGACAGTGACTAATTGTTTATCTGTGTCAGAAACACAAAAGATTTCCACAGAATCGTGGGACCCTATCCTAGTAAATATTTGTGCAGCAACACTGCCTGATGCTGCTTTGCTACGATGGGAGCAATCACTAGTGGCAAGAAAGAAATCGCCAAAATGGCATCAAATGAAAGATTTCTTAACAACTCAGCACGAAATAGCTGAGCGAGTTGACAAAAAAATAGTCAAACCAAAAAATAATCAAAATTAGTCGAATAAAAACTTTTTTAAGCCCCAAGCCAGCAATAATACACAATATAATAGGCACGCTAATATAGAAGCCAAACATTTGTGACAAATCAAAGAAATCATTGGCAATCATTATGTGAAATATGTAAAGGAGGTCACAATATGAGATCTTGCGAGAAGTTTAAAAAAATGTCTGTTTCAGATAGGAACAATCTTGTCCGACAACATAAACTTTGCATCAACTGTCTGTCCAATTCTCACGGGACAAAAGACTGTGAAAGCAAATTTAATTGTGTGTACTGTCAACGAAGACATCACTCATTGCTTCATATTACAAATTTTCAAAATATGAAGCAAAATCAATTTCATAAAACCACCGGGTTAGTCACTACCACCAAAAGTGATAATCCCGAAATCTCAAATCCCGAAAAAAGGGAGAACAACCATGTTGCTCTAAAGCAGAAAAAATTGAAGCTCTTCATTCAGAAAATGAAAGCAAAATTCTTTTAACCACTGCGGCCATCGCTATTGAACATAGAAGAGAATTATTCAAATTAAGAGCATTAATAGATCAAGGTTCTCAAAGATCTTTTATATCATCTAAAGCTCAAAATCAGCTAAAATTGCCTGTCAAAAATTCAAATTTCAGGAATGGGCGGAAGAATTATACAAAATTCAAACAAAATTTGCCCAATCACTATAGTCTCCCCAAACGCGCAACTCACAAATTTGCTTCCAAGCTGTGAAGTAAATAAAAAGCAATGGGAAAAACGCTCATATCTCAAATTAGCAGATCCCAACTGCCATACCCCATCACAAATCGATTTATTATTAGGTAGTGACTTAATACCTCAAATAATTCTTGAAGGTATGGAAAAAATATCCAATAAATTGTTAGCCCAAAATACAATCTTTGGGTGGATATTAAGTGGCCAAGTCACAGCAAAAATTAATTCGTTTACAACTGAAGTTAAAAACATTTCAAACGAATATTTAAATAATGAACTCAAAAAATTCTGGGAAGTAGAAGAATTACCTCAGACCTCTCAACTTTCAGAAGAAGGCCAGGCATGCGAAGCCTATTTCACACAACAAGAAACGAAATTGGCCCGTTATGTTGTGCGACTCCCTTTCAAACCCACCTTCCCAGATTCTATAGCTCTAGGTCACTCTAGAATATCAGCAGTCCAGCAATTTCTAAGCCTGGAAAAAAGCCTGATGAAGAAAAGTGAGCTTAAATCAGCATATGATAATGTGATGGACGAATATCGAGACCTCAATCCTATGGAAGAAGCTGTACCATATGAAAAAGTATCTAAAGGTAGATATTTATCTTTTTATCCGCCACATCACGGTGCAATACGACCTGATAAACTCACAACAAAAGTACGAGTGGTTTTCAATGCCTCAAGTGTAAGAGCTCAGGCAAATCACTCAACGACGTACTATATATCGGCCCAACCTTACAACCTGATCTCATGTTGTTAATATTAAATTGGCGCATGTTTAAATACGTTTTTAATGGGGATGTAGAGAAAATGTACAGACAAATCCTAGTACATAAAGATGACCAAGATTTCCAGCGTATAGTCTTCCTCAAATCGAGTAATAGTCCAATCAGCGACTACAAACTTAGAACCGTCAACTTTGGCATCAATTGCGCACCCTATTTGGCGATCAGGATACTGCATGAAGTGGCGAAAACAAATACAACAAATTTGCCTTTAGCATCTTCTATGTTGCAAACACAAACATACGTGGACGACATACTATCAGGTAGCCACAGTATCGCATTAGCATGCGAATCACTATCGCAAGTGATCAAAGCATTAAATTTAGCAGGTTTCCCTCTAAAGAATATTACTTCAAATCACCCTGAAATTATAAAAGACATTAAGAAAGAAGACTTATTAGATACAGATTTCCTTAAATTTGAAACAGCCAGTACAACAAAAACCCTAGGGATTCAGTGGAATGCGATAACAGATCAATTCTCATATACAATTGAGTCAATATCTGCAATGTCCGCCATAACCAAACGCCAAATACTTTCCTTGGTGGGAAAACTTTTCGACCCCGCAGGATGGCTTTCGCCAATAATGATTCAAGCAAAGATCCTTATTCAAAAAATGTGGCAAGATGGCACTGAATGGGATGAACAGGTAAAACCTGTACGTTTAACAAAATGGGTTCTATTTGCTAACAACTTGCATACCATATGAGAAATTCGAATCCCTCGATGGGTAAATTTCACCCCTAACATTAACATTAATATTACAATTACACGGTTTCTGTGATGCCTTTGAAAAGGCTTATTGCGCAACAGTTTACGTACGCACACAGTACGATAACAAAATATCGCACACCTCTTGGTAGCCAAAGCCAAAGTTGCACCTTTGAAGACACTCAGTCTACCATGGCTTGAACTGAATGGTGCTCTTCTGTTAGCAAAATTAATTTCAATAGTTCAAACCCATCTGAAATTAACCGATCATAAAACGTATCTTTGGTCAGACCCAGAAATAGTTTTAGCGTGGTTAGAAAAACCACCCTATTACTGGAATACCTATGTATCTAACCGAATATCTCGAATCTTGGACTTAGTTGGCCCAGCAAAATGGCAACATGTTGCAAGTGCAGATAACCCAGCGGATCTTAGGACAAGAGGTTGCAAGCCACTGCACCTCATCAGCACTACACTCTGGTGGAATGGTCCAACATGGCTAACAGAATCACAAGAATTCTGACTAAAGTCTCCCGCTCGTAATGCAATACCGCCGGAAAGTCGGAAAATTTAAAATTCTCACTCCAGAAAAGGATGATATTCTCCACCGATTTTCACTCACTTCATTTCCTAGAGCACTAAGAGTAGTCGCTTACATGCACAAATTCACACAAGAACTTAAACAAAAAATGAAATGGATACCAAATGATCCTTGCGTACAACTAACGCATTCCGATTTGCAACATGCCAAAGTAAGTCTCATCACCTACACCCAAACTCGCTATTTCAGTCGAGAGAAAGCGAATTTGGTCGAAAGACGACCACTCGAAAAGAGAAGCTCTCTTCTCGTATTAAATCAATTCTTGTGGGTATGTGGCTGTTTTTGTATGTTTTACGACAAAGGCAGGACACCTCGAGCTTTGTTCAGATCTGACAACTGCGGCTTTCCTCGCAGCATTTGCACGCGTTGTGGGACGACGCGGATTTCCCTCAAAGATTAAGAGCGACAATGAAAAAAACTTTATCGGAGCTCAAAGTGCCACCGAGAAAGAGTTCATAACCTTTATGAAAGAAGTATCCCCTGAAATAGTTAAAAAATATGCACCCCAAGGGATCGATTGGCAGTTTATACCTCCATGCTCTCCACACATGGATGGGCTTTGGGAATCAGCAGTAAAACGCTTTAAGTCCCATTTAAAGAAAACGGCTGGTAATCATAAATTCAATTATGAGGAGTTTACTACACTACTCACTCGTATCGAAGCCGTATTGAATTCAAGACCTATATCACCACTCTCACAAGATCCCTCCGATTTCACAGCTCTTACACCTGGACACTTCCTCAGAGGAGCTCCTCTTCTCGCCATACCTGAGGCAGAAGGAGACTCCCTCACTTTAATAAATCGATTTGAAAGAATCAAGATTCTCCATCATGAATTCAGCCACAGATGGAAGAAGGACTATATTAAAGATCTCCATAAGAGATATCGATGGAAAACGATCCGGAAGGAACCCACTACAGGCGAATGCGTCACCATACAGGACGAATGCCTTCCCCAACCGAATGGCGACTAGGTCGCATTGAAAAGGTACGGCGGGGACGAGATCGTCATATAAGAGTAGTAAATGTACGAACACAAACTGGCCTACTAACTCGACCACTTGCGAAATTGTGTTTTCTTCCAAATACCGAAGAACCGATCACCGAAAACAAGCGAACGCAAACGCATCCATAAAATCAAGCAATAATTAATTAAAACTACGCCGTTTTACTATCCGTACGTACAAACCAAAAACCTAATGAACGCGATTAATGATAAACAACTAAATACATATAGTTAAATATATGTGGCAGCAATGCCACTCCTTTCGGAGTTGCTTTCAATTGTATTAAGCATGGTAACTCTACCTGGTATTTTGACATTTTGCTATGTATGATTTTCTTTTGCTTTTATGTCAAACCTTTATGTCAAATAAAATTCGAAGATCGCTCTCTTTCTTCTTGGAAACTCGTCGTATAAGGACGTGCCCACACGAACGCTCTACAATGGTGACCCCGACGTGATTACTTTTTAATTAATAATTTTCTTAATTTTTTACTATGAGTCTCGACGAAAGTCAATTTATTTCTGAAGGAGGGAACATCTTAGAAAATGCTGCAACACAGCATTTTGTACCACGACTGCCGTTGCCCCAGATGCGAGAGGATAATATTGAGGCATATTTTTACTCTTTAAACTTTTGGTCCGATGCAGCGGGTATCGTGGCTGACATAACAAAGTTTAATATCGTTTTGGCAAGCGTTACACCTTCAAAGTTAATGGAACTGCGCACCATAGTTGAAAATTTTACGGAAAGCCAGCAGCGTGTACTTCGCGAGATGCCCCTGGGCGAACGACGCCCAAGCAACGTTTACAATGAAAGGAAGCGCGCCGCGGGAACCACGTTAAGCGAGAGCATTCTCCATGACTTATGGATCACTCGGTTGCCTACATATACGCAAGCAGCAATCATTGCTACAAATGTACCAATCGTCGAGAAGTTGAAAATCGCCGATTCCATTGCGGAGTCCATTAAATTGCGCTAAGGAGACTGCAGCGAATTGTGCACCGTTCAACAATCTACCGACCAAGATCTGAGAGCCGAAATAGCAGCGCTCAAACAACGACTTGACCAAGTACTAAGCGACCACGAACATCGATTTCGGCCTAGATCTAGATCTGGGACCCCGGCAGGTACCCGTAACTCACACAACAGCTCCAACGAAATGTGCTGGTATCACGCGAAATTTGGTCGTAACGCCCGTAAATGCAGACAGCCGTGCAAAATGGCTCATCCTCAGCCACCAACCAACTCAAATTAGTCCTGCTCAGCCAACTGTTTTTCAGAATCAGGCAAACGTTACGAACAATCGCCTTCACATATTTGACACTACTGCAAAAATGAGTTTCCTCATCGACTCTGGCGCAGAGGTGTCGACTATACCGAAGTGTTCAAGTTTGGCAGAAGCATCTAAATCGGATACGAAATTGTTTGCTGCTAACGGTTCACGAATTCAAGTGTTTGGTGAAGTCCTACTTAAATTAAATGTCAACTTACGTAGATAGTTCGTGTGGAAGTTCGTAATTGCCGACGTTTCTCAGGCGATTATAGGCGCAGACTTCTTATCATTTTTCGATCTACTACAAGATCTCAATCGACATCGACTACTTGACCGTCGCACCGCGTTAAAAACAATGTGCTCGATTAAGTCAATTAATACACCGAATATTTCAACCATCAACGTAAATATGCCATTTTTGGATATTTTGTTAAAATTTCCGGAAATAACTCAGCTTGGTCCTGCGAAGAAGTGCCTAACGGCGGTCCCACAGGTCCGAATACAAGCTACAACAGCCAGAGATAAGGGTTTAGTACGTAGGCATACTGTTGCGCAAGTCCAGCATAGTTATTTAACACTGTCTGGGCGTGGTCCCGAAAGAGGTGTACTCTAGCGAACAATATGAATCGTGCATGCTACCAGTCTCATCCTGGCAGTATCTTTAGAAGACTCCCCCTTCGGAAGCAAAAAAAATAAAACACAAAAACAAAAAAAACCCCGGTGCCCAGATGCTTTCCCGATTCCAGACAGCACCGCACCAACAGTGGCTAAACCATTAATCAGCGGCTGGATATCGAGGTTTGGAATCCCCACCGACATAACGTCAGTCCTAGGGCGCCAATTTGAATGTACACTTTTTCAACATTTACTCCAATGTATCGGTGTCAAACACCTACAAACTACGCCTTACCATCCACAAACCAGCGGGATCGTCGAACGTTGGCACCGAACTCCCAAGTCAGCCATACTTTGTCACGACAAGGAACATTGGACAAATTTGCTACCGATAATTCTATTGGGACTTCGCTGCTCCTTTAAACCGGATGTTGGAGCATCACCGGCCGAGTTAGTTTTTGGGACGACGCTACGTTTGCCATCCGAATTCTTCATCGACTGTCCTGTACCAGATAATGAAACTGAAGTTGTTTCTCAGTTGCGACAAATAATGCTCGACCTACGTCCGGTCAACACGTTTTGGCATACCACTGAGATGTCTTTGTGCACACGGATTTAAAAACGTGCGACCAGATTTTCATCCGCGATTTGTCGGTACGATCATCATTATCAGCTACTTACAAAGGATCTTACAAGGTTATTCATCGCTATCAAAAATACTTCACCGTCGACATTAACGTTAAAGCAGTCAACATTTCTATCGACCGTTTGAAACCTGTTTACACCGCCGCAGATCCCAACTAGGAGGGGAGTATTGTGGCAGCACCGCCACTCCTTTCGGAGTTAATTTCAATTGTATTAAGCATGGTAACTCTACCTGCTACTTTGACATTTTGCTATGTATGATTTTCTTTTCGTTTCATGTCAAACCTTTATGTGAAACCTTTATGTCAAATGAAATTCGAAGATCGTTCTCTTTCTTCTTGGAAACTCGTCGTATAAGGACGTGTCCACACGAACGCTCTACATATATATACACATATGTACATATATACAAGTAAAATGAGTAGCATACTTCATACTACTAGCAAAACCATGTTTAATATACATTTTCCTCACCCAGGAGGCAACAAGGCACAAGCCCGCCCAGCCAATCATCCGTTCAACCAGTCAGGGAAGCAGGCGAGGAGCAGTTCGAAGAATATATACCGCCACGACGCAGTCTATGCCATCGACCTCATTTTTTGAAGAGATGCACGATCTTCAAGACGATGACGGCCGCTCAGCGCCAACAGATCGCTAGAGCCCACGGCCACTGCATGACATGCTTGGCAGACACGCACGCCACGTTGGAGTGTACGTCAGACGGGTCATGTCAGTACTGCCACAGACCGCATCACACCTTGTTTCCCCGCTTTTCTCGACACGCTGATCAGTCAACGCACGCCAGTCACCGGCATAATCAACAGCGGCACAGTTAACATGGGTATCAAGTGCAACGCCGAAGAGCCGAGTCCCGAGGTGCACGCACGCATACACCACCACATCATAGTCATCGCAACCAGCGAAAAGTGACGGGATTCAGCGCTGTAGTCAGTACCCTACAAAAACTACGGAGGCTTCTATGCAATTAATTCGCCTATGGGGGCCGGGATGTTTATGCGACTTCATGGTATCTCGCCCCACAACACAACATTCATCCCACAACGCAACATTCATCATACAACACAACATTCATCACACACAACATACAGCATCACACCACGATTTCTACGCCCGTAAGATATACACAAGTATCGCCAGTTTATCAACGGTTGATCCGCTTTAATTTTTTTTGTGGTCCTAAATTGGAAAAAACCTTTCGGCAGTGCGTGTGGTTGTGCATTAGCAGCAGTGTAAATAAATACAAAATTATATATATTTTATTACATATAAAATTGTGTAAAGATATTTAAGTTTGTGAATCTCTTAAAGTTTTGCCCGCCAAAGGAAATATAAGTTGCTGAATTTTTACTTTTCAAAAATTATAACTCTTTAATTTAGTACATCCACACAAAAAGAGGTACCTAATCAAAAGATACAAGTAAGTATACCCAGTGGAACTAAGTGTAGCGAACAGAAATAAAACAATTTCTTGGTTTGGCGGAATTTATTCGTAAATTTATCCAAAACTTTTCTGCAATAACTAAACCTTTGACTAACTGTCTTAAAAAAGACAATAAAATAAATAGCTCAGATGAGAAATTCATGGAAGCTATAAACACTATAAAAATTTTAATTACTACTGATCCAATTCTGGCATATCCAAGTTATGAGAAAATATTGACATTGACGACTTATGCGTCAAATTTGGCAATAGGGCAGTGTTAAGTCAACAGGGACATCCAATTTGTTTTGCTAGTCGCACACTCAATGAACATGAACTGCACTACTCAACTACTGAGAAAGAACTTTTAGCCATTTACCAATTTTAGACCATATTTATACGGCAGGAAATTTTTAATAAATAGTGATCATAAACCACTGCAATGGCTCCACAACTTAAGGCAACCAAACTCCAAATTACAAAGATGGAAGATTCGACTTGATGAGTATGACTTTGAGGTAAAATACACATCAGGTAAAGAAAATCGTTTAGCAGAAGCTTTTTATCGTATTAAAACTACGGAATGCTTTTTTAATGAAGAATCTAAATCTAACGTAGACACTGTTCATTCGGCCGATGAAGATTCCGAAAGTTTTATTAAGATAACAGAACGACCATTAAATGTATCAAAGTGTACGGACGTGTTTTTGAATTCGCTCCGTGATTCTAATTTTTGCAAAAAGTAAGCAAACAAAAATAATAAATAAAAACAAACAAACAAATAAAAAAACAGTGCACACAAACTTTTAATAATAAACATTAACAAATAGTGCACAAAACAAATATATAAAAACAAAACAAAAAAACAAACAATTATGAGTGCTTCGCAGCCTCAACCGCAAAACCGTAGGCATTCCTTAAATGCCTACTTCAGTTTTGTCGAGCCAACAAAAGCAACTCCTGGCAAAAACAAATGTAACGGCGATGATGAGTCATCGCATCGATCAGACGAAAGAGAGACTAAGCAAGCGCAGTCAGCAGAAGCAGCAGTAAACAGCAATCGGGCAACAACAAAACCACTGACAGCAGCCACTATGCAGCCAGCAAGCACCCGGACAGCGAAGGAAAATAAAATGCAAGGTGAGAATGTACCAAGCAAAAAAGGGCCATCAGTTCAGACTGGTATTGATCGCTACATTAATGTAAAAAGGAAATTGAGTCCTATTAAAACAGCGGTCAATACCAAAAAATTTCAAGCAAACACGCCAAACACCAAAAAGCCAGAAATTCTTATTGGCAACAGATTTGCCTTATTAAGCAAAGGGCCTAACGACGAAGCAAAGGGTACCACCACGGTCGTGAATGCCAAACCCCCTCCAATCTATTTGCGTGAGCGTAGCTCAAATGCGCTTGTTTCAAAAATGAGCAATATAATAGGCACAAACAATTTCCACATTGTGCCTTTGAAAAAAGGTAACATAGATGAAACAAAAATTCAAACATACACTGAAAAAAGTTTCATGGAAATTGTAAAATTCCTATCAAATGATAACAAGAATTACTACTCTTACCAACTGAAGAGCTCAAAAGGCCTAGTTGTTGTCATAAAAGGTATAGAGTCTTCGGTAGACTCTAACGATGTTAGAGAAGCACTAGAAGAAGGTGGTTTTAGCATTAAATCAGTAGTAAATATTTTTAACAAGAACAAAGTCCCACAACCAATGTTCAAAATAGAATTGATGCCAGATTCCAACAAATTAAAGAAAAATGAAATACACCCGATTTACAATTTAAAATATCTTCTCCATCGCAGAATCACCGTTGAGGAACCACACAAGAGAAATGGTCCAGTACAATGTACAAACTGCCAAGAGTATGGACACACGAAAGCATATTGCACTCTACGAAGTGTATGTGTAGTATGTGGTGATCTACATCCAACTTCAAAATGTACTCTTAAAAAAGAGGATTTAAATAAAAAATGCAGCAATTGTGGAGGAAATCACACTGCTAACTACAGGGGTTGCCCTGTATACAAAGATTTAAAATCGAAGTTGTCACAGGGCATCCAAGCACGTCGTAACCAAATGATGAATATTCCATCTAATGAAAATATTAAAATCCCCGTCCAAATTTCAAAACCAGTAAATCTTAAGGACAATGCTACACAAGGGAGTTATGCAAACGTGGTGAAAGGCAATACTACACAAATGCAATTGCCCCAAAACCAACCAAATGGAAGCGTTGAAACTATGATTTTAAACCTCACCCAATGTATGACACAATTTATGGCTTCAATGCAAAATATGATTCAAGAGGTAATCAAATCACAAAACCAAATGTTGCAAACTTTTTTAAGTAAAAAATGAGTGTATTGAACATTTGTTTATGGAATGCTAACGGTGTTAACCAACATAAATTGGAACTCATTAGATTTCTGGATGAAAAAAGTATCGATGTAATGCTATTGTCAGAAACTCATCTTACGAACAAAAACAATTTCTTTATACCGGGATTTAGACTCTATGTTACAAACCACCCAGATGGAAAGGCACATGGAGGAACAGCAGTGTTGGTTAGAAAACGGTTAAATCACCACACATCAGAATCTTATGCCACCGCGCAATTACAAGCTACAACAATAACTATTAAAAATCGCTGCGGGGACTTAAATCTGACGGCCATATACTGCCCGCCTCGGTTTAAAATTACAGACATCCAATTCAAAGACTTTTTTGGAACACTAGGCCATAGATTTATAGCAGGTGGAGATTACAATGCAAAGCACACGTATTGGGGCTCACGGCTAATTAATCCGAAAGGACGACAGCTGTATCACACTATTATAAATAGGCACAATAACCTTGACATAATATCTCCTGGTAAGCCGACATATTGGCCTAGTGATCGTAAAAAAATACCAGATTTAATTGATTTTGCTGTAATCAAAAATATAGATAAATCGCTTATAACAGCTGATACAAGTACTGATCTATCTTCTGATCACTCTCCTGTACTAATAAAGTTATGTGAACAACCTATATTCGTTAATCCAAAAGTAGGTTTGACTTCTTATAAAACGAATTGGCTAAAATATAAAAAATACGTGAGTAGCCACATTAATGTTGAGTACAAAATAAATACAGGTAGAGATATCGACGAAAGCATAGAAGAACTCAATGATATAATAACTAAAGCAGCTGTCTTAGCAACACCAAACAAAAACTATAAGCCGCTTGGTGCCAGAAAAATTACTAACAGAGAAATAGAAAAGCTTGTAAACGAAAAAAGGCGTGCAAGGCGTGAATGGCAGATAAGTCGCTCCCCTTCCACTCAGCTTCAATTGAAATCAGCTGCACGTAAACTAAAAAAAGCGCTTAAACGTGAGGAAGAATCCAATACCGAAATGTATATAAAGAAGCTGAGTCCAAATTCAAGCAAGCAAAATTCTCTTTGGAAAGCCCAAAAGTCCCTGAAGCCACCAACTAACTCCAACATGCCTATACGAGACATAGGCGGAAATTGGGCTCGAAGTGACGAGGAAAAGGCTAATTGTTTTGCAAATTACCTAGAAAAGGTATTTCAACCAAATTGCCCAAAGAACAACTTCGAGTTGTCCAGCTTACCCAACTCAGTTAACGAGTCACTCGAGTCTTTTAAGACTTCACCTACTGAAATTATTAGAATAATAAAAGAACTTAACTTAAACCAAAAAAGTCACCAGGACATGACAATATTACCCCAAAAATGCTAATTGAGTTACCAAATATTGCTGTAGAAGTGCTCTCTTCGCTCTTCAGTGCAATTCTTAATCTCGGATACTATCCTATTTCATGGAAAAAGTCGCAGATTATCTTGATAGATAAACCTGGGAAAGACTTAACACAGCCGTCTTCATACAGACCAATCAGTCTTCTACCCTGTCTTTCTAAAATATTTGAAAAAGTGTTACTATCAAAGATGTCTCCTTTCCTCCACGAAAATAATATAATACCAACGCACCAATTCGGGTTTCGTGAAAAACATAGCACGATAGAGCAAGTAAATAGAATTACTAACGAAATAAGAAAAGCATTTGAGCAAAGAGAGTACTGTTCAGCTTTATTTCTAGACGTGGCTCAGGCGTTTGATAAGGTGTGGCATGAAGGCCTTTTGTATAAGATTAAAAACATTCTACCTTTAGAATTGTATAAAACATTGGAGTCTTATTTAAAAAATAGACAATTTATGGTAAAAGTGGGAGATTTCATATCTGACGAACGACAGATAAGGGCTGGTGTACCCCAGGGTAGTGTTTTAGGCCCAACTCTATACATCATTTATACTGCAGATCTTCCTACAGCTAATAATATATTGACCTCAACTTTTGCGGATGACACAGCTTTAGTGAGCCGTAACAAATGCCACATAATAGCATCAAGAATATTAGCCGAGCACTTAAGGTCTGTCGAAGAATGGCTAGCCAACTGGCGTATAAATGTAAATGAACAAAAATGCAAGCATGTTACGTTTTCACTAAGACCTAAAATGTGTCCGGCAGTAAAAATGAACAATATTCTAGTACCCCAAGCGAACGACGTAACTTATCTTGGTATTCACCTAGATAGAAGACTTACGTGGAGAAAACACATATCTAGTAAAATAACTTGCATGAAGATAAGAGCTGCAAATTTAAATTGGCTTTTAAATAAAAACTCAAAACTTAGCCTAGACAACAAAGTGCTTTTATATAATGCGGCCATAAAGCCGATTTGGATGTATGGCATTCAACTGTGGGGTACGACCTGTGCAACTAATATTGATATAATACAAAGGTTCCAATCAAAAATGCTTAGAAAAATCACGTGTTCACCGTGGTACATGCGTAATGAAAATATCCATAAAGACCTTGGTATTTCTATGGTAAAGAAAGAAGTAGAAGACAGCAGAATTAAATATATATCTAAACTCCGAGATCACCCAAACCCTTTGGCTAATGCTTTGGTACATTCCTGCGATCAAACACGACTTAAAAGAAGAGATATGCCTGCGTACTAAGGAGCAACGTATCACCAAAACAGCTCAAACACTTGCTTGAGCTTGTCTAGTTTTTAAATAGATTTAAGATTTTAAAACTTATTGTTAGGCTTTTAAAACAAAAAGCAGATTCAATAAATAAAAAAGATATTGCAAAAATCAAAATTACACCGCCAATTTACAAAATAAGAGAAAAATATGTTGCACATTTTTGAAAATGGAATAATGAATATTATTTAATATGTATCGATTTATACTCTAAGTTTGCTATAATAGAAAAAGTTGAAGCATTGATCTGGCTGGAATCCCCAAAAGCATGGCTAAAAATTTTTAATAGTATGGGTCCTCCAAAAACTTTAAAAATCGACCAAGTCCAAGGTTTAAATAATATAAACATTAAACAATGGTGTAATTTATTAAATATAAAAGTAGAAGTAATCACCGGTAAAACTGGTATTGGTGACATAGAAAGACTACATAAAACTTTAAATGAAAAACTTAGAATATCAACACTTTAGGTGTTAAAGAGCTGAAATATTTAGAAATTGAACAAACACTTTTCCCTTATAACCATATAATTGTTCACTCTACTACCAATGAAGTTACATATACAATCTTTTTTCATAAAGAGTCACCAAAACATGATCCTCAAATTATTAAAGAACAAAGAATAAATATTGTAAATAAAAACCGTCAAGAAAAAGATATTGACACAAACTTTGTAAACGCAGAAGTTTCGAGGAAGAGGTTAGAGTAATTAGTAATCCATACAAAGCTAGTCTTATTAAAACTGAAGAAGATGGCGAACATCATATAGTAAAATTTAAAAGTCAAAATGTAAGAAAATATAGAAACCAATTTAAAAGAAAAAAAGAGAACCGATTAAAACTAAATCAAACAATTAATCAATTAATTAATTAAGAATTCAATTTAAGAACTTTAACTTGTAAACAAAGAAAACTGCAATGAGGACATTGCATTATTTTCAGATGGGAGGAGTAACATATCCTAATGTTGCATTGGAGACTTTTACCTTTTTTCAGCAAAAGCATCGAAACATCATTGCGAACGTGTTCAATTCAGCATTTTCGCCATTGAAAGCGGACCCGCACAATAAGCGACACCCTTTGTTCAATCGCGTTTGTCACGCAAAGCAGATGGTTCTTGGAGAACGTGCGGTGATTACCGTGCCTTGAATGCTGTCACTGTACCGGATGGGTACCCAATTCCGTTTCTCCACGACTTCACGCACATATTATCAGGCAAAACTATTTTTTCAAAAATCGACCTACAAAAAGCTTTTTACCAAATCCGTATACATGAAGAAGATGTATGCAAAACGGCCATTACAACTCCTTTCGAACATTACGAGTTCACTCACATGATCTTTGGATTACGCAACGCCGCACAAATATTTCAAAGGGTCATCAATGAAGTCCGTCGCGGAGTAGATAATACTTTCGTCTACTTGGATGACATCTGCATAGCTTCTACCTCGACGGAGGAGCACCGTAAAGACCTTCAACACCTGTTTCAACGATTGCGAGATCACAATTTGACAATAAACATCGCAAAGTTGATACTCGGAGTACCGAAACTCGAATTCCATGGGCATCTTATCACCCAAGACGGCATACAACCATTACCAAATTGTGTAAAGACTATCACAGATCTTAAACTTCCAACTACTGCGAAAGATCTAAAACGTTTCCTCGCCATGGTCAATTTTTATAGAACTTTTTTGAAAAATCCTCTTCAACATCAAGCACCATTATTTAACATGACTCTGGGTAACGAGCGCAATGATCACTCACCTCTCGTATGGACCAAACAAAATATAAAACATTACGAAGCCTGTAAGGAAGACTTAGCTAAATGTACGCTGCTAGCACATCCCACTCCCAACGCGCAGCTTTCATTGTGGATTGACGCATCCGACTATGCAGCTGGTGCAGCGCTACATCAAGTAGTTAACAATACTGTCCATTGGGTTTCTTCCAGCGAAAATTTACAAAAGCGGAACAGCGATACAGTACTTACGACAGGGAGCTCACAGCTATATATCTCGCTATCCGACATTTTCGTTTTATGTTTGAAGGACGAGAGTGCCACATCTACACAGACCACAAACCTCTCACATTCGCATTTCATCAAAAACTAGAAAAAGCTTCGGACCGTCAAGCTCGACAACTAGACGTTTCCGCCCAAATCACCACAGACATCCATCACGTGTCTGGTCAACAAAATGTTGTTGCCGATATGATGTCTCGTATCGAAGCAATAACCTCGAAAACAACTCTTCAATTAATAAACTACGACGACTTAGCTACCGATCAAGCGACAGACGAAGAGCTCCAATCCTACCTCAATGGGCAAGTGAACCATTCCTTAAAACTAATTTCGTATGCTCTACCTTCTAGCACAAAAAAGGTGTACTGTGATATTTCGACCGATCGCATCCGACCGTTCATCACCAAACGATTCCGCCAAGCAGTACTTCGGACAATCCACAACATTTCGCACCCCGGTATACGTACAACATCAAAGATGATGAGCGAACGTTTCATCTGGCCCGGAATCGATCGCGACAGTCGAAAATTTGCAAAACATTGCCTACAATGTCAACGTAATAAGGTCATCAGACACAACGTCACTCATCTGCAACGCCGAACGTGCGTTAGCGAATGCTTCTCCCATTTACACATTGACATCGTGGGACCGTTCCCGCTGTCCGAGGGTAATCGTTACTGTTTAACAGTAATCGACCGTTTCACCCGGTGAAAGAGGAAGATGGACGTATAAACTTATTAAGAATGTTCCGGCCTGGATTGAGAGACAACACGGGGAGACAGATTTCTACTTAACGCAGTCTTTATCGAGCCATGGCTGTTTCAGGGAATACCTGCACAAATTTGGCCATGATGATGAAACACATTGTTCTTTCTGTGGAAATGCTGCAGAAAACGCAGAGCACATCTTTTTCTCTTGCACGAGATATGCAGTGGAGAGAGAGACCATAGAAAAGCTAACAAATGAAAGGATGACGCCCGACAACATAGTTAGTCACATGCTGCGATCACAGCTGGTGTGGGCAAAAATGAAATAGTGGAGTGCAATAGCAGTCCTAGAACTAAGAATGAATGAAATGCAGCGCAGAAGCATACGACCACATGAATAACCCTGGATGTAGATCGTGAAAAGGCAGTTATCGCCCAGCTTGGTCCTGCGAAGAAGTGCCTAACGGCGGTCCCACAGGTCCGAATACAAGCTACAGCAGCCAGAGATAAGGGTTTAGTACGTAGGCATACTGTTGCGCAAGTCCAGCATAGTTATTTAACACTGTCTGGGCGTGGTCCCGAAAGAGGTGTACTCTAGCGAACAATATGAATCGTGCATGCTACCAGTCTCATCTTGGCAGTATCTTTAGAAGACTCCCCCTTCGGAAGCAAAAAAAATAAAACACAAAAACAAAAAAAACCCCGGTGCCCAGATGCTTTCCCGATTCCAGACAGCACCGCACCAACAGTGGCTAAACCATTAATCAGCGGCTGGATATCGAGGTTTGGAATCCCCACCGACATAACGTCAGTCCTAGGGCGCCAATTTGAATGTACACTTTTTCAACATTTACTCCAATGTATCGGTGTCAAACACCTACAAACTACGCCTTACCATCCACAAACCAGCGGGATCGTCGAACGTTGGCACCGAACTCCCAAGTCAGCCATACTTTGTCACGACAAGGAACATTGGACAAATTTGCTACCGATAATTCTATTGGGACTTCGCTGCTCCTTTAAACCGGATGTTGGAGCATCACCGGCCGAGTTAGTTTTTGGGACGACGCTACGTTTGCCATCCGAATTCTTCATCGACTGTCCTGTACCAGATAATGAAACTGAAGTTATTTCTCAGTTGCGACAAATAATGCTCGACCTACGTCCGGTCAACACGTCTTGGCATACCACTGAGATGTCTTTGTGCACACGGATTTAAAAACGTGCGACCAGATTTTCATCCGCGATTTGTCGGTACGACCATCATTATCAGCTACTTACAAAGTGTCTTACAAGGTTATTCATCGCTATCAAAAATACTTCACCGTCGACATTAACGTTAAAGCAGTCAACATTTCTATCGACCGTTTGAAACCTGCTTACACCGCCGCAGATCCCAACTAGGAGGGGAGTATTGTGGCAGCACCGCCACTCCTTTCGGAGTTAATTTCAATTGTATTAAGCATGGTAACTCTACCTGCTACTTTGACATTTTGCTATGTATGATTTTCTTTTCCTTTCATGTCAAACCTTTATGTGAAACCTTTATGTCAAATAAGATTCGAAGATCGTTCTCTTTCTTCTTGGAAACTCGTCGTATAAGGACGTGTCCACACGAACGCTCTACATATATATACACATATGTACATATATACAAGTAAAATGAGTAGCATACTTCATACTACTAGCAAAACCATGTTTAATATACATTTTCCTCACCCAGGAGGCAACAAGGCACAAGCCCGCCCAGCCAATCATCCGTTCAACCAGTCAGGGAAGCAGGCGAGGAGCAGTTCGAAGAATATATACCGCCACGATGCAGTCTATGCCATCGACCTCATTTTTTGAAGAGATGCACGATCTTCAAGACGATGACGGCCGCTCAGCGCCAACAGATCGCTAGAGCCCACGGCCACTGCATGACATGCTTGGCAGACACGCACGCCACGTTGGAGTGTACGTCAGACGGGTCATGTCAGTACTGCCACAGACCGCATCACACCTTGTTTCCCCGCTTTCCTCGACACGCTGATTAGTCAACGCACGCCAGTCACCGGCATAATCAACAGCGGCACAGTCAACATGGGTATCAAGTGCAACGCCGAAGAGCCGAGTCCCGAGGTGCACGCACGCATACACCACCACATCATAGTCATCGCAACCAGCGAAAAGTGACGGGATTCAGCGCTGTAGTCAGTACCCTACAAAAACTACGGAGGCTTCTATGCAATTAATTCGCCTATGGGGGCCGGGATGTTTATGCGACTTCATGGTATCTCGCCCCACAACACAACATTCATCTCACAACGCAACATTCATCATACAACACAACATTCATCACACACAACATACAGCATCACACCACGCAACCCCACGCACCAAACACGACCATACCACAACATACATCGTTTTCACCACCCAACCGAGCAAAAAGGATTGGTCAGATCGGGGTGGGCCCCATTCGATTTCCACGCCCGTAAGATATACACACGTATCGCCAGTTTATCAACGGTTGATCCGCTTTAATTTAATTTGTGGTCCTAAATTGGAAAAAACCTTTCGGCAGTGCGTGTGGTTGTGCATTAGCAGCAATGTAAATAAATACAAAATTATATATATTTTATTACATATAAAATTGTGTAAAGATATTTAAGTTTGTGAATCTCTTTAAGTTTTGCCCGCAAAAGTAAATATAAGTTGCTGAATTTTTACTTTTCAAAAATTATAACTCTTTAATTTAGTACATCCACACAAAAAGAGGTACCTAATCAAAAGATACAAGTAAGTATACCCAGTGGAACTAAGTGTAGCGAACAGAAATAAAACAATTTCTTGATTTGGCGCAATTTATTCGTAAATTTATCCAAAACTTTTCTGCAATAACTAAACCTTTGACTAACTGTCTTAAAAAAGACAATAAAATAAATAGCTCAGATGAGAAATTCTTGGAAGCTACAAACACTATAAAAATTTTAATTACTAATGATCCAATTCTGGCATATCCAAGTTATGAGAAAATATTGACATTGACGACTTATGCGTCAAATTTGGCAATAGGGCAGTGTTAAGTCAACAGGGACATCCAATTTGTTTTGCTAGTCGCACACTCAATGAACATGAACTGCACTACTCAACTACTGAGAAAGAACTTTTAGCCATTTACCAATTTTAGACCATATTTATACGGCAGGAAATTTTTAATAAATAGTGATCATAAACCATTGCAATGGCTCCACAACTTAAGGGAACCAAACTCCAAATTACAAAGATGGAAGATTCGACTTGATGAGTATGACTTTAACGTAAAATACACATCAGGTAATGAAAATCGTTTAGCAGAAGCTCTTCATCATATTAAAACTACTGTAAAAACTCAAAAAAGATTATTTATTCCTTACCTCTGTTAGGGGGAAATAAAATGACCTTCATTGAGTGAGAAATATTTCATTCTGATTTTATTGTTAATATTGTACACCTTACCCTGCCAACCATGAGCGGGTAAAAAACCAGATAATCAGTGGGTAATCCATAGGGTAATCATGTGTACTTTAACATAGGCCGAGCGACAATTTTACTCAGTCACGTACGTATACATGTGATCATACATCTTTGTTGCGCTCATTCAGCAGTGTAATATAAAAAAGTATATCTGTCCTGCTCTAATATCCCCAATCGACGGGTGATGCAGGGTTGCATTTTCTCTTTTTAAATAGCTGATGCAGGGTTGCATTTTAAACAGCTGATGCAAGGTTACATTTTTTGATTCATACTTTTAAAATTTCTTAAAATTTCAAACTAAACTTTTTAATTTTCAAAATTTTTATTTTATTTTATTTTTTATATGTTTACAAAAAATTTATTACAATTTATATAAATATAAATATATTTAATTTAAAAAATATTTAATATCTGAAAAAAAGATTAAATAAAGAAAAGAATTTTTAAAACCTGAAAATAAAAGAGTGGAAAAATATTATAAAACACAAAAAAACTGAAAATAAATAATAATTACATTGAAGAAAGATTAATTGTATAAAATGATAATAATATCTGAAAAAAAAGATTAATATTATCTGAAAGAATAAAATATATTAAATACAAATAGAATTTTCTCTAAAAGCCAATATTAATTAAATAAAAATAGTGATAAAATCTGAAAAGAGAGAATAATTAAATAAAAATCATAATAATATCTGAAATAAAAGAATAATATTATCTGATTATTTAAAATATAAGGCAAACATTTGTTTTCACATATTATATTGGATTGTGCAGGCCGCCTTAAACGCATAAAATACATACTTATGTACATATGTATGTAATTATTTTTGCGTATTATGTTGAACTGCGCAATCCAATTTCAAACAACACACACTTTTTCTCACATACTTAACAATTTAAATTTGCTGCTTCTGATGATATTGCTGCAGCTGCTAATTCCCATGGCATAAAAACAAATGAAGTAATTATTTGCAAATTATTTAAAAAAAATCATTCACTTACCTTCTTGTTGTACGAGCCTCCTTTACGATAGTACGATCATGAATGACATGCGTCTTTCAATCGTTTTTTTATTACCCTTTTTAGGATTTTCTTTTGTCACTATTGACAATAATGTTTTCTCCTTCGCACTCATTCAAATAAATCAAGAGATGAAAGAAACTTTTTTCATCGCATTTAGGTAAACAAAAAATAACCCGAAAATGTGAGCTGGTGTTAGTGTATAGAGAAAAAATGTGTAGTTGTATTGGAATATTTGTCTCAAGCGGGTAGCCGTGGTTCGCAGGGTATATACTATTTTAAGTCTTACTTATCTAGTTAAATATATGTGTATGTACGGCACACCACATGGGGTTGTTTTCAACCATACAATGCAATATATGTGTGTGTGTGTGTGCTGTCATACAAGATCTTTTATCTCATCATTGTTTATGCTATATGGTTTGGGATTACTTTCACGTGCACAAGTGCATTTGTAATCAATTGCCCAAACCTAAGTAAATATGTTTATATGACATATCTTGAGTACATGCGTATTGCATTTAAATGCATACGTGCCTCATGTATGTATGTACATATATGTATGTGTTGCATATACATATATACATGTATATTTATGTGTTTATTTATGTATGTATTGTATTGCCTCGGCATTGGCGAAGATAAGCCTGTTCAATATATTTGAACATATTGCCGAGGGAAAGAAATGATTATTAGTGGACTGTATGTGTTTTTACAATAGTGAGAATTACACTGTTTCATATCTTATTTGTATAAAATTTTCTAAATATAAATATATTAATTATTCTGCCTTTTTGAAGTAATGATCTTGTTCAATTTTGAATATTCTCCCGGGCGGCAAAAGTGACTTCTGGGAAGGTGATTGCAGCTTGTAGTCGTCGCCTGGCCTTCAATCGATAGTAAATGAAGACTGCTACTAGTACGCCGATTATAAAGAATAACAATGCGTACTGAATGTCCATGTTCATTTTTGAACATTCTCTCGGGCGACAAAAGTGACTTCTAACCGCAGATTGTAATCGACGTTTCGTTTGTTAACGCAAGCTGCCATGGTATTAGTAACTCCCAAATGGTTGTTACTACATCCGCTTTTCCAACTGGATCTATTTCGGCTATTTCGATAGTTTTACTTACGTCTTTTTTATTATGGTTCTTCTCATTTTCTGTATCGCGTTGCTTATCCTTCTCCACTTCAGGTTTCTTTGATACATCGTCATTTTTTGTATCAATAGTTTCTTTGTCGTCTCTCGTCTTAGAAGTTGTGTCTCGTATCTTCTTGTCTTCATCTGTTTTTGTTGTATCCACACGTCTTTTGGCGACACTTCGACTGGCATCCGACGATGATGACATTGTTGCATAGCCATAACAACTTGTACCCGGAGTTCGGGAGTTGGTGACCACCTTGGCTCCGATAACTTTGCCATATTTAGAAAATATAGTTTTCAGATCACTGGCTCTCGTTAATGAAGATAACCCCGATACCAAAAGATTACGTGAAGGTTTTGTCTGCCTTCCTGTGGACGACAATTTTGTAGATGTATTCACTTTGTCATCCTTCTGCGAATTCTTGTTTGAAGATGATTTTTGTTCACTAATGTCTTTATCCTTTTTGTCGCCGGACTTCTCATCTTTTCTCTTTGATTTATCGTCATCACGCTTGCTGCATCGCTGAAAAGAAATATAACTAATTTCGGGCTCTCCTTTTTGTAATCTCGCTATACAAAGTTTGAGATTTTGGAAATACTCCGCCGTTATTTCAAAATATAAATTTTCAACTTCAGGAAAAATTTTTGAAAAATAATTTGTGTGAAAATTGTGCATTTGAAGAAACACAATTTTCAAATTTTTAATATGATCACTTTTTATTGTAGTGATTTGGTGGAGATCTTCCATTACTTCTCTGAGGAGTTGAATTTTCCTCTTGAATATGAAGATTCCAAGATCCAAATCAAATGTATGTGACTTGTATTTATTTGTCATGTTGCTGCTTGTTTTTCTCCAAAGAAATCGTTGGAGGTATTTGATTTGGTCGCCTAGTTGACCTTGCTGTGCCTCGACTCACAGCCGTTGAATATTTCTTTGATAGCAGTTAGATCACTGCGTTTAGTCTCTGCTAAAACGGCTTATACGATCGGTTTTAATGCGGGAATATACACCCGTCTTACATATATTTTTATTTAATCAATATGCGGGAATATACACCCGTCTTACAATTTCATTTTGCCTGTATTTGTATTAATAACAGGGCTTTTTTAAATTTGTCTGAGCTCTTTTTTTTTGTTTTAGGCTCGATAGGACCAAATAATGTAAAAACTAAAAAAACAAGATTATTTATTCCTTACCTCTGGTGGGGGGAAATAAAACGACCTTCATTGAGTGAGAAATATTTCATTCTCATTATTTTATGTTGCTAATATGCGGGAATATACACCCGTCTTACAATTATTATTTTTATGTTGTCAATATGCGGGAATATACACCCGTCTTACAATTATTTTTGTTCTAATTTGCCTGTATTTTGAACAAGGCTTTTTTGTATATTGCCTGTTTTTTAAATACAGGACTTTTTGATTTTGGCCGAGCTCTTCATCCGGCTCGAAGGACCAAAAATGTAAAAACTCAAAAAAGATTATTCATGCCTTACCTCTAGTGGGGGGAAATAAAACGACCTTCATTGAGTGAGAAATATTTCATTCTGATTTTATCGTTAATATTGTAAACCTTATATAAGTTAGCACAGGTAACCAAACATCCGGCAAAAATATCACTTGCACCGAATTCGCTGACGGCGCGTCTGCAACTTTATAAGAACTCAATACCGCATTAAGTATGCATCCGGCCATTATGCTGATCGCACGCTTTTACCCTTGCGCGTGACAACAACAAACAAAGTGTAAGCAACTAAGAAGTCACACGGCCAATAAGGTGCAGCAACTAAAGTTAGGGCAAAGTAGTGTAGGTATTTAGACGCTAACGTCGCTCGTATGTAATTCAGTTATTTCAACTCTTTCGCTGAGACCGGCT
>NW_026089622.1:17634863-17693726 GCF_024586455.1 Bactrocera neohumeralis
TTCTTTATTTGAAACGTTGGAATTGGTTCATGACATTTACTTTTTGAAGATAATTTCATTTAAATGTTGACCGCGGCTGCGTCTTAGGTGGTCCATTCGGAAAGTCCAATTTTGGGCAACTTTTTCGAGCATTTCGGCCGGAATAGCCCGAATTTCTTCGAAATGTTGTCTTCCAAACTGGAATAGTTGCTGGCTTATTTCTGTAGACTTTAGACTTGACGTAGCCCCACAAAAATAGTCTAAAGGCGTTAAATCGCATGATCTTTGTGGCCAACTTACGGGTCCATTTCCCGAAAGATGAATTGTTCTCCAGTTTTACGCCTCAAATGGCCATAGAATCGAAAGATGCTGTGTGGCATGTACGCATCTTGTTGAAACCACATGTCTATCAAGTTCGATTCCATTTGTTGCCAAAAAAAGTTTGGAAGCATGAACGATAGCGATCGCCATTCACCGTAAGATGCGTCCAACGCTACATGCACAGCTTGAAAAAATACGGCCAATGATTTGAGCGTACAAACTTCGGAGAACAATTCATCTCAAGATCAAGAAATGGACCCGTAAGTTGGCCACCAAGATCATGCGATTTAACGCCTTTAGACTATTTTTTGTGGGGCTACGTCAAGTCTAAAGTCTACAGAAATAAGCCAGCAACTATTCCAGCTTTGGAAGACAACATTTCCGAAGAAATTCGGGCTATTCCGGCCGAAATGCTCGAAAAAGTTGCCCAAAATTGGACTTTCCGAATGGACCACCTAAGACGCAGCCGCGGTCAACATTTAAATGAAATTATCTTCAAAAAGTAAATGTCATGAACCAATCTAACGTTTCAAATAAAGAACCGATGAGATTTTGCAAATTTTATGCGTTTTTTTTAAAAAGTTATCAAGCTCTTAAAAAATCACCCGATATTATACAGAGAAGGCATCAGATGGAATTCAAAATAGCGTTATATTGGAAGAAGGCGTGATTGTGAACCGATTTCACCTATATTTCGTACATGTCATCAGGGTGTTAAGAAAATATTATATACCGAATTTCATTGAATCGGTCTAGTAGTTCTGAGATATGGTTTTTGGTCCATAAGTGAGCGAGGCCACGCCCATTTTCAATTTTTAAAAAAAGCCTGGGTGCAGCTTTCTTCTGCCATTTCTTCCATAAAATTTAGTGTTTCTGACGTTTTTTTTTAGTCGGTTAACGCACTTTTAGTGATTTAAACATAACCTTTGTGTTGGGAGGTGGGCGGTTATTATCCGATTTCTTCCATTTTTGAACTGTATATGGGAAATGCCTGAAGAAAAACCACTACATAAAGTTTGCCGACATAGCTGTAGTAGTTTCCGAGATATGTACAAAAAACTTAGTAGGGGGCGGGGCCACGCCCACTTTTCCAAAAAAATTACGTCCAAATATGCTCCTTTCCTAATGCGATCCTTTGTGCCAAATTTACTCATTATCTTTATTTATGGCTTAGTTATGACACTTTTATGGTTTTCGCTTTTTCGCCATTTTTGTGGCGTGGCATAAATAAAAATTTTCGAACTATAAACCTTCAAGCCATAAGGTTACGTGTACAAAAGGTAACGGAAACAAACTTATAAAATCGAATATTGCATAAAAGGGAGAAAAACGGTAAAAAAAATTAATCAAGTATCCCAGAAAAGGGGATATAAAGAAAAAATAAAACAATTAAAAACTTTTATAAACTAAAACAACCGTTAAAAAAAACTATAATATTAGCAACTTTTTAATAAAAGTTTAAAATAGGAATACAGAGTTGCAAAGAGCAACAACAATAGTAACAACAACAACAAAAAACATTTAAAGCGTGAGCGGCAGCCTGGCAGCAAAAACGGCAGAAAAACATTTACAGCAGAACAGCGGTAATAGCAACAACAACCGCAGAAAAAAAGATACTTGTAAGCTTATTTTTAAGAACAGTATAAGTAAAATATATATATAACATAATATAATACAGTATATAATATATACATATATATAAGACTTTAATAAGAATACACGTACTCAATTGTTAGAATACGACAGACGATTGACACAAATCCTTTGAGAAAAATTTGAGTGAATGTATCATAGTGATATTAGTGAAACTGGATAAAATTATAGAAAAATTTAGCAAAATGAGTGTAGCAAGCAATACCACAGGAATGCTCACAGCAGAAATTATTTCAGAATTAATAAAAAGGAATACAATTTCGTTACAGAATGAGATAGAACTTTTGAAAAATCAAATAACTCAATTAACGACGAGAGATAATATAACAGAATACACAGTACAGACTATTGACGCAAATGTTAGATGCGACGAATCATTAGAGGTAATAAAATCCTTACCGGAGTTTGCAGGAAGACCTGAAGCATACGTTAGTTGGCGAGAAGCCGCCCATAACTCAATGTCTTTGTATAACCGTGGTAGCAAAAGATACTTTGCCGCACTAACGATATTAAGAAACAAAATAATACAATACGCAAATGACGTTCTTACAAATCACGGAACGGTCCTCAATTTTGACGCGATCATAAGTCGCTTGGATTTCGCCTATGCCGATAAGCGACCAATCCATATCCTTGAACAAGAGATAAGCATTCTTCGACAAGGAAACTTGTCCATTATTGATTATTATAACGAAGTCAATAAAAAATTGACTTTGATAATTAATAAGACGATAATGTCACATGGTTCAAATAAGGGACTAGTAGATCAACTTAATGACCAACACAGGAAAAATGCCTTGAGAATATTCATTTCAGGACTTAACGGTTCCCTATCAAACATTTTGTTCTCGTTAGCCCCATCTGATTTACCAAATGCTTTAGCGAAAGCTCTAGAATTAAATTCAAACAATATGAGAGCAAATTTTGCTTTCCAATTCAGTAGGAGTCAGGCTCAGCCGAACCCAGTAAAATTGCAAGTTCATAATCCTCGAACATCTCCTCTAAACTTCACAAATAACCAGTTCCAGAACAATTTAAGATTCCCTCAAGTAAACAAAAATAACCAACAATATGCACAAAGATATAACCAAGGATTCCAGAACAAAAATAACCAACAATACGTACAAAGATTTAATCAAGGATACCAAAGAAACCAACCTGAACCAATGGACGTGGATTCCAGTATCCACAAACAAACTCAACACGAACAAACATACGCCAAACGGAATTTTGAAGAACATAAAAGAACACCACAACCTCCATCTAAAATTCAACGCATAAATAATATTCAAGAACAAGCTTTTTTAGGCTGAAGACAGGACTCCCATACATTTATAGGTACTGCGGAGTAACAGGAAGAAAGCTAAAAGTCCTAATTGACACAGGAGCCACTTGTTGCTATTGCAAACCAAACACTTTTTTATATAGAGATAAATTAGATATAATTAAAAGAGTAAAAACAATTAACGGATTCACCACTATTGAAGATTATAGTGATGTAAATATCTTCAATACGATACAGAGATTTTACGTAATAGAAAATTTAGAAGCAGATATGCTAATAGGGCTTAATATTTTGAAAAAAGCAGGAGTTGTAATAGATTTAAAGAATGAAATATTAAAATATAATAACAAAACGGAAAAAATTTATATTGAAAATAATAATGAAAATTTTAATACTACCTTGGGAAGCTCAAATGCTCCTATGGCGCCCGCTGATGAATTATGCCAGCAATTATGTAATTGGAGGCACTACTCTGGGACAAAAAGATCCTAGAAAGCCAGCGAAGAATAATACCGCTTATAATAATTTAAAAAATGGAAATCTTGAATATTTGAAAACAGAAACAAAGAATGAAATCGAAAAAATTCATAAATCAAATACTTCCTTTAAACGTTAAAGCTGAAATACAATTGTTGAAACTCCCATATGGAGTAAACAGTATCCATACCCTTGTCCGTTAATACTTTTGTGAACAATGAAATAAAGAATCTATTAGATAATGGTATAATACGTCCACGTAAAAGCCCCTACAATTCACCAATATGGGTTGTACCAAAGAAAGGAATAAATGAAAATGGTACAAAAACTTAGGCTAGTTATTTAGATTATAAGAAAATTAATGATTTTTTGTATCTTTTCATAATATCTTTATATGGCTGCCATATTTTGGTTCTAAAACTCTCATTGAAAGCTTTCCTTAGTTGTGTTCTCAAATTCTTGAGTTCACTGTTCCACCAAGGGAGAGACTTTCTCTTTTTCAAAACTGTTAGCGGAGTAGATTTATTGAAAGTTTTAGTTAAGATTTTTTCCAACTTCTCTACTTCTGAATCTAGTTCTTGAGGATTTCTGATACTCTTATTGCCTCCCTTTTCGAGGCATTTTGTTGCTATTCTGGTATATTTTTCCCATGCTGTTCTTCTAGGGTTCCGGTATGTGAGAGGAGCACTGTACCTCCCGCGGATGCTGAAGAGTATCCAGGAGTGATCTGACATGGAAGGCTCATCGGATACCCTCCAGTTATCCACAACGAGACTGTCTGTGTCTGTTGATAGCGTGAGGTCAAGCACTTCCTCCCACCTCGGAAACCTATCAGAGCTTGGAAAAATAAAAGTTGGCTTATCGCCCTTGTTGCATATACTTAGATTACTATTTAGAATATACTGCAAGAGTGACTCACCTCTGGTGTTTATGCTGGAGCTACCCCATACGGTGTGCCTTGCGTTTGCATCACACCCTATTAGGACATCTTCTTTCCTGTTCTCCTCTACTAGTCTGGTGAGCGGGGTCGGTGGTATGTCTTCGTCGTGGGCCAAGTAGGCCGAGACTAAGAAGAAGGGATTTTCCTTCTGTTCCACCTTTACCTTTGGTTACTAGTGGGGCTAATAATCCAAGAGGATCGAAAAGGCGAGCAGAGACTGATTGTATGTTTCGTTTAGTAGCTCGCTGATCATGAAAATTGACATCCAAAACAAATCGAAACAAATCCTCTTTCGGCAACCAATGGATTCATAGTGTTTTAGTTGAGTTTTTGTCATTGAAGCTTAATGACTTTTCAGTACAATTACTGTCAATATATTTAGAGTGGTTCGAAAACCACTTCGTTAAGGTGAATCCGGCCGAGTTTGATATTTTAATTGCTTCACTTCTTATAAGATCTAGAGGCTCAAAATTTTCAGATACTGTTAATAAGTCATCAACATAAAAGTTTCTTTTAATGGCCAATGAACCGAGTGGGTATTTAGTTGTATTAGCATCGCTGAGCATTTATAAACACCGAGTTGCAAGAAATGGTGCAGGCGCAGTGCCGTAAGTGACGGTGTTAAGTCGAAAAATCTGAATTTGCTCTGAGCCGACAGTTTCTGTCTTCTTCATGTATGATTATTTGGCGGTACATTTTAGTAATGTCTGCCGTTAAAGCGTACTTATGTAAACGAAAACGAAGAAGAGTTGAGTACAATTCTTCTTGGATAGTTGGGCCTACCATCAAAAGTTCATTTAATGAAATTTGAGAAGAAGTACGACTCGACGCATCAAAGGCAACTCGTAATTTTGTTGTTGTGCTTTCGGGCCTCAAAACACACTGATGTGGAATGAAATAGTGTGGTTCACTCGGGATCTTATTATTTGTTGGGCTCATGTGTCCCAGCGCTTTATACTCATTCATGAAGTCCAGATACATTTTACGAAGTTCAGGATCTTTCAATGTTTTCCTCTCCAGGGCCTGAAATCGCCGAACTGCGAATTCATAGGAGTAACCGAGTAACTTACGGTCAGCCTTAAAGGGCATTCTGACTTGAAGCCTTCCTGAAGGTAATACTTCAGTTCACACTCATTTTGTTCAGGTGTGAATTTGTTGCCAATTGGTTCTGAAGGAAGTTCCTCCAGAGCCCAGTATTTTTGGACTACTGAATCTAATGACGTTAAGTCTTCTTCAGTTTGGCCTAATGTGCTATTTACTTCGGGAGGAGGACTAAGACTGCTGACATATTTGCCAAAAACAATCCATCCCAAAAGAGTTTTCTGTAGCGTTGGTTGATTAAGGCCACTTTTAATTTGACCAACCGCTAACAAATCGAAAAAGGTTTCTGCCCCTAATAACATATCGATCTTTTGAGATTTTTGAAATTCTGGATCCGCCAATTTAATATTGTGCGGAATTTTCCAACCAATAATATTAATAGTATGGTCCGGATGATTAGCCGAAAAACATCGCATAATCCAGAATTCCGCCGAAAATTCATAATTATTACGCGCGACTTAACAAATGCGCTTAATTTGGCCCCGACTTTTGTACTTGAATTTCCAATCCCTATAATATTTAAGGTCCTATTTTGGCGTCGAATCCGCAGTTTTTGGCCAAATCCTCCGTCATGAAGTTGTCTTGACTTCCTGAATCCAACAAGGCTCTTGCGAGCAGGTACTCTCCACAGCTTGATCTCACCAGAATAATTGCTGTTGCCAACATTACCCGATCACGCAAGTTAATGCAACCCAAACCCACTAAAATAAACCCCTATCCCATTCATCTCTAGTAGACACATATGTGATGTAAGTCGACACCACATTCATCCATAGGATCAAGCCAACCGCCTATCATAACAAATAGAATTAACGTAAACAAAGAATATTAAAATCAACAATAGCCAATTTGCAAAGTCAAGTCAAGTCACAGCCATCCTTTTTGCATGATCAGCATTATAATACTATAAGAACTAAAATTAAGAGATAAATAGGGCAGTTATGAGTTATAAGTCATAAGCGAGAGTTATAAGTTATGTATAAGCGATAGTTATAAGTTACTTAAAAAAAAAAAACCAATAAAGAAAATAAAAAATTAATTGGCGCCCGAGCAGGGAATAAAAAACATTGCGTATAAAAAACAACAAAAAAATATAATACAATTTGTAGTGCATTGAAATTATAATTTAATTATATAAAATAAATGTTAAAATATAAACTCAAAACATTAATGTAAAGCAACGAATAAACCGCAATCAAATTTTGCAATCCAAAACGAGACTATCCGCCGGCAAATCGTTTATGTTCGAAAAGGCGATATCAATCATATCCACTTATTTTAATTAATTAAATATATGAGGATCTAACGGAATTTAAAGTGATGTTATAGTAGATGAAACTCCAGAAGCATTTATAATCATCAATAAATACAACAGAAACAACTACAGCGGAGCGACAGCAGTGGCAGCAACAACGTCAGAAGCAACTACAGCAGAACAGCGGTAATAGCAACAACAACCACAGAAAAAAAGATACTCGTTAGCTTATTTTTAAGAACAGTATTAGTAAAATATATATATAACATAAAATAATACAGTATATAATATATATATATAAGACTTTAATAAGAATACACATACTTAATTGTTAGAATACGACAGACGATTGACACAAATCCTTTGAGAAAAATTTGAGTGAATATATCATAGTGATATTAGTGAAACTGGATAAAATTATAGAAAAATTTAGCAAAATGAGTGTATCAAGCAATACCACAGGAATGCTCACAGCAGAAATTATTTCAGAATTAATAAAAAGGAATACAATTTCGTTACAGAATGAGATAGAACTTTTGAAAAATCAAATAACTCAATTAACGACGAGAGATAATATAACAGAATACACAGTACAGACTATTGACGCAAATGTTAGATGCGACGAATCATTAGAGGTAATAAAATCCTTACCGGAGTTTGCAGGAAGACCTGAAGCATACGTTAGTTGGCGAGAAGCCGCCCATAACTCAATGTCTTTGTATAACCGTGGTAGCAAAAGATACTTTGCCGCACTAACGATATTAAGAAACAATTTCCTCATGCCCTCAATTTTGACGCGATCATAAGTCGCTTGGATTTCGCCTATGCCGATAAGCGACCAATCCATATCCTTGAACAAGAGATAAGCATTCTTCGACAAGGAAACTTGTCCATTATTGATTATTATAACGAAGTCAATAAAAATTGACTTTGATAATTAATAAGACGATAATGTCACATGGTTCAAATAAGGGAGTAGTAGATCAACTTAATGACCAACACAGGAAAAATGCCGTGAGAATATTCATTTCAGGACTTAACGGTTCCCTATCAAACATTTTGTTCTCGTTAGCCCCATCTGATTTACCAAATGCTTTAGCGAAAGCTGTAGAATTAAATTCAAACAATATGAGAGCAAATTTTGCTTTCCAATTCAGTAGGAGTCAGGCTCAGCCAAACCCAATAAAATTGCAAGTTCATAATCCTCGAACATCTCCTCTAAACTTCACAAATAACCAGTTCCAGAACAATTTAAGATTCCCTCAAGTAAACAAAAATAACCAACAATATGCTCAAAGATATAACCAAGGATTCCAGAACAAAAATAACCAACAATACGTACAAAGATTTAATCAAGGATATTAAAGAAACCAACCTGAACCAATGGACGTGGATTCCAGTATCCACAAACAAACTCAACACGAACAAACATACGCCAAACGGAATTTTGAAGAACATAAAAGAACACCACAACCTCCATCTAAAATTCAACGCTTAAATAATATTCAAGAACAAGCTTTTTTAGGCTGAAGACAGGACTCCCATACATTTATAGGTACTGCGGAGTAACAGGAAGAAAACTAAAAGTCCTAATTGACACAGGAGCCACTTGTTGCAATTGCAAACCAAACACTTTTTTTATATAGAGATAAATTAGATATAATTAAAAGAGTAAAAACAATTAACGGATTCACCACTATTGAAGATTATAGTGATGTAAATATCTTCAATACGATACAGAGATTTTACTTAATAGAAAATTTAGAAGCAGATATGCTAATAGGGCTTAATATTTTGAAAAAAGCAGGAGTTGTAATAGATTTAAAGAATGAAATATTAAAATATAATAACAAAATGGAAAAAATTTATATTGAAAATAATAATGGAAATTTTAATACTACCTTGGGAAGCTCAAATGCTCCTATGGCGCCCGCTGATGAATTATGCCAGCAATTATGTAATTTAAGTACTACTCTGGGACAAAAAGATCCTAGAAAGCCAGCGAAGAATAATACCGCTTATAATAATTTAAAAAATGGAAATCTTGAATATTTGAAAACAGAAACAAAGAATGAAATCGAAAAAATTCATTCAAATATAAATACAAATTTACTCTTTAGAACGGACGTTAAAGCTGAAATACGCACAATTGTTGAAACTCCCATATGGAGTAAACAGTATCCATACCCCTTGTCCGTTAATACTTTTGTGAACAATGAAATAAAGAATCTATTAGATAATGGTATAATACGTCCAAGTAAAAGCCCCTTTAATTCACCAATATGGGTTGTACCAAAGAAAGGAATAAATGAAAATGGTACATCAAAACTTAGGCTAGTTATAGATTATAAGAAAATTAATGAAAATACAGTTCTCGATAAATACCCTATCCCAGATACAAATGTTATATTAGCAAACTTAGGAACGGCAAAATACTTCTCTACTCTAGATTTAGAGTCAGGTTTCCATCAGATTACAATGCAGGAAAAGGATATAGAAAAAACAGCTTTTAGTGTCAACAATGGCAAATATGAATATTTAAGACTACCTTTCGGATTAAGGAATGCCCCTAGCATATTTCAAAGAGCGATGGATAATATATTACGCAATTATGTAGGAAAGTTTTGTCATGTATATATCGATGACATAATAATCTATTCAAATAATATAGAAGAACATAGAGAACACTTTCAGGTAATAGTCAAAACACTTAAGGATGCCAATATGAAAATATCTTTAGAAAAATCAAAATTTTATGAAACCGAAGTCGAGTTTTTAGGATATATGGTTGCCCAAGGAATTATTAAAACAGATCCAAAAAAAATTGAGTGCATTAAGCACTTCCCTATTCCATCTACTTTGAGACAATTACGAAGTTTTTTAGGAATTACAGGATACTATAGGAAATTTATTCAAGACTATGCTTTAATAGCAAAACCCTTAACCAGATACTTGTGAGGAGAAAATGGAAGAATTTCCCAAAAAAAGTCAAATAAAGTAAAACTGGATTTAGACCAAGAAGCAGTTATTGCATGTGAAAAACTCAAAAATCTATTAGCAAACCAAATTAAACTGGCACAACCAGACTATACAAAAAATTTATTTTAACTACTGACGCATCAAATGTTGCAGTCGGAGGAATCACGTTCATATCAAAGACATTAAATAACACTGAATTAAATTATGCAACAAATGAGAAAGAGTTATATGCTATCGTATTTGCTTTGAAAACTTTAAGGAATTACCTTTATGGCGTTACAAACCTAGAAATCCACACGGATCATCAACCTTTAACATTTGCAGTTTCTACCCGTAATTCTAATGCTAAAATGAAGCGATGGCATGCATTAATCGAAGAATATTCTCCAAAAATCATATACAAACCGCAAAAAACTAACGTTGTAGCAGACGCTATTTCACGACAATACTTACACAATATATCAGACATTTCAAGTAACAGCACTCAACATTCAGCAGGAAGTAGCGACAATATAAATATAGCAGAAACAACCCGACCACTAACTCAATATTCGCAACAGATATTACTGAGTAAAGTTAGATTCACAATACATGAATCAATTACAAATTTCGGAAAAACACGGCACATTATAGATTATGATACAGTTGACAATTTGATAAATATACTTAAAGAATTTTTGAAACCAAATGTGGTTACAGGTATACATTGCACCGTAGAAGATTTGTACGAAATAAAATCCAAATTATTAGAAACATTCACTATTAAATTTCTTTATACTAAAAACTTCCCAACGGACATAACTAACACAGAAGATCAAAACATGATTGTCGAGGAAACACACAATCGAGCACATAGAAATTTTAGAGAAAACTTAAAAAAAATATGTAAATTATATTATTGGCCAGACATGACCAAACAATTTAAGGAATATGTTCGAAATTGTGACATATGTAACAAAAACAAATACAATCGCCACCCTCAAAGAGTGCCAATCGGTGAAGCCCCTATACCAGAAAGGCAAGGAGAACAAATTCATATAGACATATTTTTTGTACAGAAATTAAAGTTCTTAACAGCAGTAGACGCTTATTCCAAATACTTAATAATCAAACACATAGATGACAGAATAGACCTAGATCAAAAGGTCCTCGACATACTTCAAAGTTTTCCCGAGACAAAACACATTACCTGCGATAATGAACCAGGTTTCTCTTCAATTCAATTCAAATCTTTAATGAGAGAATGAACATCGAAGTTTATTATTGCACCCCGAAACATAGTACCAAAAATGGTCAAGTTGAAAGAGTACATTCAACCCTAATAGAACTATCACGTTGTATTCAACAGGAATACCATTTAATTAGCGATTTAGAAAGTATCTACAGGGCTGCACAACAATACAATAAATCAATCCATTCTGTAAGTGATAAAAAACCTATAGATATACATATATCTTAATAAAATCACACACAATGAAATACCATTAAAGCTAAGCAACGCACAGGAAAAAATGATAGAAGTCAAGATAGTCAAGAATAGTTCATAAAGATAATATAAAATTATAAAATTAATTCCAGAAAATGATTCTTACATCGATAATTATCCTTTTGATACCATTCACTCAATTCGAAATTACTGACTATACGAGAGACGATTATGTCCTAATAGAAATTGGACCAGCCGCGACTTACACTGACTGGGGAAACATATTTCACATAACAAATTTGACATATTATAAAGAAATTCTATATGACACAAAAACAAAACTAATTAAGGAATCACATAGCTCAAACTTTATAAAAATCAAGACTAGTGATACGGGAAACACAGTTTCTTCTTCTTCTTAATTGGCGTAACACCGCTTACGCGATTATAGCCGAGTTAACAACAGCGCGCCAGTCGTTTCTCCTTTTCGCTACGTGGCGCCAATTGGTTAGCCAGGTCCTTCTACTTGGACAAGAACAGTTACTTTCATATTCGGACAACATGACCAAATAGCCAGCGTAGCCGCTGTCTTTTAATTCGCTGAACTATGTCAATGTCGTCGTATATCTCGTACAGCTCATCGTTCCATCCGTGGCCAACGCGCAAAGGACCATAAATCGCAGAACTTTTCTCTCGAAAACTCCCAACGTCGACTCATCAGTTGTTGACAACGTCCAAGCCTCTGCACCATATAGCAGGACGGGAATTATGAGCGACTTATAGAGTTTGGCTTTTGTTCGTCGAGAGAGGACTTTACTTTTCAATTGCCTACTCAGTCCGAAGTAGCACCTGTTGGCAAGAGCCTCGAAGTCCAACGCAGACATTGTTGGTGGTGTTTACGCTGGTTCCAAGATAGACGAAATTATCTACGACTTCAAAGTTATGACTGTCAACAGTGACGTAAGAGCCAAGTCGCGAGTGCGACGACTGTTTGTTTGATGACAGGAGATAACTGCCAGACCCATTTTCTGTGCTTCCTTGTCCAGCCTGGAGAAAGCAGAACTAACGGCGCGGGTGTTGAGGCCGATGATATCAATATCGTCGGCATAGCAGCTGTACACTCTTATAGAAGATGGTACCTTCTCTGTTTAGTTCTGCAACTCGAACTATTTTCTCCAGGAGCAGGTTGAAGAAGTCGCACGATAGGGAGTCGCCTTGTCTGAAACCTCGTTTGGTATCGAACGGCTCGGAGAGGTCCTTCCCGATCCTGACGGAGCTTTTCGTGTTGTTCAACGTCAGTTTACACAGCCGTATTAGTTTTGCGGGGATACCAAATTCAGACATCGCGGCATAAAGGCAGCTCCTTTTCTGTGCTGTCGAAAGCAGCTTTGAAATCGACGAAGAGGTGGTGTGTGTCGATTCTCCTTTCACGGGTCTTTTCCAAGATTTGGCGCATGGTGAATATCTGGTCGGTTGTTGAATTTCAAGGCCTGAAGCCACACTGATAAGGTCCAATCAGTTTGTTGACGGTGGGCTTTAATCCTTCACACAATACGCTCGATAGAACCTTGTATGCGATGTTGAGGAGGCTAATCCCACGGTAGTTGGCGCAGATTGTGGGGTCTCCTTTTTTATGGATGGGGCATAGCACACTTAAATGGGCATGCTTTCGTCCGACCATATTTTACAAAGAAGCTGATGCATGCACCCTATTAGTTCTTCGCCGCCGTGTTTGAATAGCTCGGCCGGTAGTCCGTCGGCCCCTGCCGCTTTGTTGTTTTTGAGGCGGGCAATTTCTATTCGAACTTCTTCATGGTCGGGTAATGGAACGTCTGCTCCATCGTCATCGATTGGGGAATCGGGTTCTTCTTCTCCTGGTGTTGTGCGTTCTCTGCCATTCAGCAGGCTGGAGAAAGTATGCTCTGGGCATCAGTGACTAGATCACCTTTGGGGGTTCTACAAGAGTATGCTCCGGTCTTGAAACCTTCTGTAAGCAGCCGCATTTTTTCGTAGAATGTTCGAGCATTACCCCTGTCGGCCAGCTTATCAAGCTCTTCATACTCACGCATTTCGGCCTCTTTCTTTTTCTGTCTGCAAATGCGTCTCGCTTCCTTCTTCAATTCTCGGTATCTATCCCATCCCGCACGTGTTGTGGTCGATCGTAACGTTGCGAGGTAGGCAGCCTGTCGTCGTACCAGTTGTTCTTTTGCACTTTCCGAAAACCAAGGGTTTCGGATGCAGCTGTACGTAAGGAGTTTGAAATGCCGTCCCACAGTTCCCTTATACCGAGTTGTTGATGAGTGCTCTCAGAGAGCAGGAGTGCAAGCCGAGTAGAAAATCGTTCGGCAGTCTGTTGTGATTGCAGCTTTTCGACGTCGAACCTTCCTTGTGTTTGTTGGCGTGCGTTTTTTGCTGCACAGAGGCGGGTGCGAATCTTGGCTGCAACAAGATAGTGGTCCGAGTCGATGTTAGGGCCTCGGAGCGCACGCACATCTAAAACACTGGAGACGTGTCTTCCGTCTATCACAACATGATCGATCTGGTTGGTAGTTTTTCGATCCGGAGACAGCCAGGTAGCTTGATGAATTTTTTTGTGCTGGAATCTAGTACTACAGATAACCATATTTCGGGCCCCGGCGAAGTCGAAGCCTCAAATTTGGGGATGTTTCCTCGTGGGGGCTGAATTTACCGACCGTAGTGCCAAAGATACCTTCTTTGCCCACCCTGGCGTTGAAGTCGCCAAGCACGATTTTGACATCGTGGCGGGGGCATCTCTCATAAGTGCGTTCCAAGCACTCATAAAAGGCATCTTTGGTCACATCATCCTTCTCATCCGTCGGAGCGTGGGCGCAGATCAATATGTTGAAGAACAAGACAGGAAGCTTGATGCGGATTGTGGCTAGACGTTCATTCACCGGAGTGAATGATAGTACTCGGCGACGGAGTCTCTCTCCCACCACGAACACAGTTTATTATAATAAATTCAACACGGACTTAGGAATGGACCAAATAGAACGACTGATATCACAATTAGAAATTATGACGGGGAGAAAATCGAAAAGAGGTATAAATGAACTCGGTACAATATGGAAATGGATTTCGGGAACACCAGATCATGACGATATTGTACGAATAAACGCGAAATTATCTGAACTCATAGAAAATAACAATAGACAGCTTACTACAAATTCCAAATTATTTGAGGTAGTTACACAACTAACAAATATTGTCAGTAAAATAGAGAATAGTTCAACCTTAATTAACATAATGCAACACAGAAATAAATTAATACTAACAGATCTAGAAAATACTCTCCAAACTATTGTATTAGGAAAAGTCGGAATTCTTAACCCAACAATATTGAATATAAAAGAAGTTAAACATATTGTAAGTCATGAACACAACAATTTTACAATCACAGATGTAATTGACGCATCTAAATTTAAAATAGTACAGAATAATGAAATAATTGTAATATGTATTAAATGCCCTGTACTTACAGATATATGTATACTATATGAAGCTAAATCTATAAGTCAAAGCGATGGAAAATTAGTAATAGAAAATGAAATAATTAAATGTAAAAACACATACTCTAACATTAAAACATGTAAAATAGAATTAAGTGCTAGTTATTGTGAAATGGATTTTAAAGAAACTTGCTTTTCTAAAATTTTAAATAATCAAAAAGGAGAATGTCTGAAAATTAAAGAAAAAAACAAACAATTATAAATTATTAAAGATGGCATAATCTTAATATCAGGAAAACATACAGTTGACAACATCGACCTCGATGGTACATATTTAGTAACCTTCAATAACACCATAGTAATTGACAACAAAATTTATGAAAATCCAAGTAGCATAATTTGGAACTATATTAAATCAAATCAGCCTAGTCGGTTTGATGTCCTCGAATATCTTGAATCAGAAAATATAGATTTAAAATTTAAAAATACAAACCTTTTAAATATGGGCCAAGAAGAAATTAAATCTCACCCAACTCTTTGGGCACTCTTATTTTTGGCAATAATTATTGCTTTAATTTATGTAATTATCAAAATCCGGGAAAAAATTAATAAATATAAAAAAAGGAAAATTGAAGAAGCTAATGCCAATATGCTTGAATCTATCATAAAATTGATGAATTAACATCTAAGCCGAAACGAGGACGTTTCTTTTTTTAACAAGGGGGGTAGTTAATGCATTGCGTGTGTAGTTGTTGTTGGTTGCGGATGAAGTTCAGCAGCGAAGGATACAGGATACTGGTGCAGTAAGGTGTGGTGGGTCCGATTACACACGCGACATTGATCCGCTCTGCATTTGGATACCGTATGTCCCTTACGCAAACAATTTATGCATAAGGGCACCGATTTGACAAACCCAAATCTCTGTTGAACGGAGAGAGTTTTAAAAGTGGGGCAAGCTGTTTAATAGTGGTCCTTTGATTTACACTGCTGGCATGTCGGCTGCTTTGTATTCGCTGCAACTAAAGCGGACTTCGTTCCATTCATGTGAGGCTGCTTCACGTGGTTCGCGCTGGCTGCTACTATGGGTCTCGTCCTCGAAGATGATGCGCTTTCAGCTGATAGGTGCTGGTACCATCTATTTAAGGTAGCTTCACAATCCTTCCACAATGGTAGCTTGTCGTAATCCAGCTTTTCTTCCCACTTCGATCGGGTGGCAGAGTCTACTTTTGTCATGACTATGTGAATAATTATAGCATTTGTGATTTGTTTCTCATCGCCCAGCGATAGCAATGAATCATATACAACCGACACTTCATCAATCATCGCGCGCAATGAATGGGCTGATGGCTAAGGATAGTTGGCAGCTCAAAAAGTTTTGAAATCGTATTAAAAAAAATCAAACATTTATTGTCGTAAACCTTTTTGAGACTTGCCAACGCCTTCGGATAATTTTCATCCGACATTTGAAACGCCTTTATCGTGCCCAGAGCCTCCCCAGCTAGACAATTAACCAGATGGTTAAATTTTTCAATGTCTGGGATGTTTGGATCATTGTAAACCAAACTCTCAAACGAACTCATGAAGTTTTTAAACTCCGAATATTCTCCCTTGAATTTCGGCAAATTCATTTTTGGGAGCTTTGAGCTGTGAAACGCTACGAATGATGTTTCAGCAATAGATGTTCTATTTTTGGCCAAAATTGTTTTAATTATAGATTTTGTTTCTACAATTATGTCCTCTAACTCCCCTCGAGCCATGTCGTCTTCATCAATCTCTTAAATTTTAGATTGACATTTCATCAATTTCTCACTATGTGAGTTTAGTATATCAAGACGACATTCCAATTCGATTGGATCTAATGACATAGTCTTTTCTAGCAGACACCTTTTTATGCGTAAAATGCTACTTTTCGCCACCGTCCTTTGACGCTTTAATGAATTTAAGTCGATCAACTCCTTACTTGGAGAGAAGTTGGCGATAGTTGGCTTTGGCTTACTCATTTTTGCTTGTTTAAATTAAATTTTGTGAAAAAAAGAGACTATACAGGTTGCCAACAGATATATTAAGAATCGATAACGAAAACGAAAAATATATATATATCGATTCCCAAATATACGAAAGCCAAACCAGTAACAATAAAGGTTGGCAACAAATATGTATATTTGGAATCGGTTACGAAAACGAGAAAAATAATATCGATTCTCAAGTATACGAAAGCCAACCGATGAGGTATGCAAAGTGAGCAATAGCACAGTTAAACGTTCTTGATTTTTTTTTAACGAGAAAATTTTCTAAATAACCGGATTGTAAAAGTTTATTTTGTTTAAAATGCTTTGTCTGCAACATATAAAAATTTCGCACCATAATATTTGATTAAGAATGCTACCGCAAATCCCACAATCTCCCTTTCACTTAGATGCAAAAATGCATATGTATGTATATAAACGTATGTGAATATTAAGATATGAGAAATATGCAATAATATAAAAATACACGTATGTGAAAAATTGTGAAAAGAGGGATAGCCAAAAACTGAAAGTGTGCACTTGATCTTTTTTTTACTTTTCGTGTTTTTCTTTATTCGCACCACTTTCAGTGATTCGCACTCGTTACCTGTTGTGAATGCATAGGCGGTTTGCCTGCGGTCACTTACCTTTTGCAGAGAATGCAATTGCAGCTCATTCCCCCGAAGCAGAGGATCTGGCGTCGATGTTAGCAGCGACAGTGTTGACGTTAACAGTGACGGTGTTGACGTTGACTTGGCAACGGCGAGAATCGGCGTTGACGCAGCAGCAGTGGTACGATGGCGTTGACGCAAGCCCGTTCGGTACCGACGTGATGTTACTCGTACCCCAAATAGCTGTTTAACGTTTTAACGGCCGAAGTTATCGGTTTTTGGTTTTACGGCTTTTTTTAACGGGTTTGTAGTTACCTCTTTTCCGGCACAGAAAAAATAAACACAAATGCTTTTATTTCAACACTGCATTTATTTTAACACTCCACTGTATGCCGTTTAACCGAATTATCCACCTTTTAGTTTTGGTTTTTCTTCTTTTCTTTCTTTGTGTTTGCGCACTATTAGACTGGCGAATTTTACCGCACGTATGTCATATATATGTATTATATTTTCACCACACACTTCACAAAACGTTTTTCTCAATTTTTAGCTTAGGTTAATTTGTATTTTATTTTCTTTATGTTTGATTTTATCACTTCGTTTTTTATTCACTTCAGTGTATGTCCATATGTGTGCACTTCGCAATTATTTTATATATACGAGTATGTATACGCAAAGTGTTATATTTTTCACAAGCCACTGCTATTTTTTATTTAAAAAAAAATTATTATTTTTTTTTTAATTTATTATACATATATTTTTTAATGTCTTTGTCCAGACTTTTATTTTCGGGATCTGTCACTTTAGTCACTTGTACTCGACCGAAACCGGAAGAAATGGCAAATTCACAGGCAATTGCTCACGCGTTCGAAATTAAATTAATACGCTAAGTATTACTTTGAAATTCTTTTCGAAAATTAAATGCACTTTTACAGCCACGCACTGAGTCCCTGCTCGGACGCCATGAAAAAATCTTAAGCTTTTTTAAAATTGAAGTTCTAAACGTTGGACTCACTAGTATACGCAACTAAAAGCAAATTGCCTGTGCTATCTCGGTTTTAAAAAATTCCGGTTAAAACAAGAAAAACGTCCGTTCGCGGGTATAGTCTTTAATACAATAGCATTCTTTATTTCAATAGTTCATTAGTTAGCCTATCTTAACCTAACGGCTTAGACTAGAGGTAAGTATGTATACAAAAATTAGTAAGTATGTAGTTCTAATTCAATTCAGCAATCTTCAGTTCATGGTAATCGATTATTCTAATACATAGGTAGTAGATGATGGTTATTGTTATATACTACAAAAATTTTAAGTATTTTATATGATGCAAAACATTTTACAATGTATTAAAGTATTTCAACAAATTTATTTCTTAAAAAAACTATTTTTTGATTTATAAAGTCGCATGACGCAACAAAATGTAGTATTCATTTTCAGTGTATGAATAGCATTAAAATATTACTGTAGGATGAACAAAAATATTACTTACATATATTATAAAATTGCTTATTTCTCACACGCTATGCATACATACTATTCAAATTGAAAGGTGAATTTCTAATTTATACTTCACGTGTTTTTCGAATCCGTAAATTTCTGTGTTAGTGACATCTATGCTAAAATTTCACGTCAAAATATTCATTAGTAGAGGCTCTCAAAGAGAATTTTCAAAGAGATTTTTACTATGTCTAAATTGATTGAACAAATTAGTTATTCGTGTTCATTTCGCAACATTTTCAACTAAGATCGTGCCGCAACCACCGTATTCGCCTGATTTACCTTCATGTAACTTCTGGCTATTCAGCAAATTCACATGAACACACTGAGGACACCGTTTTGACTCAATAGAGGATATAAGAGCTGAATCGCAGAAGGCTCTGATGGCCATAACGACGGATGATTTTTCCACGTGCTATGATTATTGGAAAATTCGTTGGCATAAGTGTATCTTTGAAGGAGATGAGAATGGCAAAATTCACCTTTCAATTTGATCACAATAGTATATGGTACTAATAAAGGCAAAACAGTATGAAAATACCTAATTTTATTTAAGATTTTTTTTGGTTAAAAACACAAATAGCTAGCCAATATAATAACATACTAGGGGGATTCTCTTGCTCTTGCAAGATTGCACGTTGCAAAAATCATATACCGAAATATGCAAGGCCAAGAGAGCACCAATTGCAGAATCTAGTGATATATGAACGGCTGATTCGGGAAATTAATTGAGAATCACTATTGTGAATTAGCGCACCTTCTACATTCATTCTTAACAAAAAACTGTAATGAATCTTTATGCACTTGTTACATTTAACATATTGACATATACTCCCTAGAAAAAATAAACAATATTCATTTCAAGATAGACTTCATATATGAACTCTATCTTGAAACGAATCAAGTTTGGTTACACATTTTTGCTGACCAAGCAAATTCCTCATGCATGCAAATATATGTACATATGTATGTGTTTTATATGTAACAAGATAAGTGCCTGCGCGCACATAAAATTAGTACGTAAGCTAGACTGAAATAAATAAAGAAAACTCAGTCTAAGATTGGAGCTGAGCAAAGAAGTTCGGTGTATTTATTTCCAACCTTAGCACCAAAATTAAGATTGGAGCTGAGCAAAGAAGTTCGGTGTATTTATTTCCAACCTTAGCACCAAAATTAAGATTGGAGCAGAGCAAAGAAGCTCAGTGTATTTATTTCCAATCTTAGCACCAAAACTGGCGACGAGGATAAACAGGCGACAAGTAAATTAAAATTAACAATTAATTCATTGGAAAAGAGTTGATAATGCACTCTTAAATTAACAATTTCGGGAAGCTAATGAGAGCGTCGGCATTAATAAAGCAGCGGCAGTAACAGCAACTACAATAAAAGCAGCAGCAGTAACAGCAATTACAATAAAAGCAACAGCAGTAACAGCATTTACAACAACATCAACAGCAGCAACAAAAGCAGCAGCAGTAACAGCAACTACAATAAAACAAACAAAAGCAACAGCAGTAACAGCATTTACAACAACATCAACAGCAGCAACAAAAGCAACAGCAGTAACAGCATTTACAACAACATTCACAGCAGTAACAAAAGCAACAGTAGCAACAGTACCAAACAGCAGGAAAAAATAAGAGTAAGAACAATATATATAAATATATTAAAGTTTTTTAGATTAAGTAAGAAAATACAACTAAAAAGCAATGTGAAAAAAAAAAAAAAAAAAAAAAATTATTGTACAACAGTGTAAAACAAAAATTCTATCGGGCGTATACAGAGTGTTGCAAAATCGAAATAATGTTTCATTAAAACAGTGACTCCAAAACTGTAATGATAGAAGTGCTAATGTGTCTCGACTAAATTTCTTTTCAAACTGTTAGATAGGTGTCTTCACTACAAGAGTAGACAACACCTCTCAAACGGTCAACAAGATCAACTAAAATACCCAGTAGGAACTTTTTACATAAAACTAAGTTCAACCAACATAATTACGAATATTTTTTTTTTTTTTTTTTTTTTTTGACTTGAAATAAAATTTGCTCAAAATGGAAGCATCCACCATACCATTTTTTCAACTCACTTTGAATTGCATTAATGGAATTTCAGAATTTGATGGACGAGATCCGAACCAATTAACGGACTTTATTAGGCAAATTGAAGACATATTACCCACAATACTAACTTTTGATGTAAGCAATCAAAAAATTTTATTTAATTTTCTGAAAGGAAGATGCGTAGGAAAAACTAGGGAAATAATCCACAGATACGGACAAGTTAGTGATTGGGAAACATTGAAACAAATACTTCTGAGCAATTGCGGGGAAAAGAGAAGCTCAGCAGAACTTATGGATGAGTTGAAAACCATCAGTCTTGACTCAACAATAGAAAATTATTATTTTAAAATAAATAAAATTAGGAATAAACTACATAATAGAATATTAGCGCATAATGATTTAAATTTCTCAACGAATGAAGTTAATAGGATAGCACTGAAAACATTTAAGGAACATCTCCCAGAACCAACTAAAACTATGATTATAGCAAGAGACCCGGATAGTCTAGAAAAGGCATACAAAATAATATTAGAAGCTAGACATCAAGGTTTCACAGCACTAGGGCAACAAAGGAAAGATCCTAACCCAAACAGCTATCGTAGGACTAATTTTAGCGATAACGTTAATAATAGAACATTTTCCAGACCAAACCAAAATACAAATAATATCCCCACTTATAACAGTAGTTATAATAGATATAACAATTATATGCCACAAAACAGGTATAACGGTGGCTATGTCCCAAGAAACGAAAATAACAATAACAACAATTATATGCCACAAAACAGGTATAACAGTGGCTATTTTCAAAGGAATGTAGGTAATAATTATAACAGTGGCAACGGATCAAGCCAAACTAGAATGTCAAACCAGACAACAAACACAAATCATAACCAACAGGGAAATTTCAACCCACAGAGAAACTTTAATCAACAAAGAGACGGGAATCAAACGCGGAATTACAACCAATCAGGAAATTATAATCGGTCCGCAATATCAAATCGCAATAAACCGGAACCTATGGATATTGGCAATGCAAATACAAATTTTCAGTGGGATCCACAAAACAATTACCCTATATAATAATAGATACACACATAAGAAAGTTATATTTCATCATTGACACTGGAGCAGAGTTCAGTTTGATCAACGAAAATGTTTGTAACCCGAAATGGAAGAGGGAAGTAGATGTGCAAGTCACAGCAATGGGAAGAAAAACGGAAGTTAAGAAACTTTGCAGATTCCCAATATTTAAAGAATTTAACGAAAAAGAAATCATATGTGAATTTCTGGAATGTAATTTTAACAAGCACTTTGACGGACTCATTGGTAACAATATTTTAACGAAGATAAATGCGATAATAGACTACCCAAACAGAATTATAAAAACAAATAAAACAATACTGACTTTTTATCTAACAAAAGAAGAAGAGATATATAACGAAATAAGCTATAAAGACAATGAGGTGGAAATCCTCTGTAATGACATAAAAGATAAATGTGTCACAGAATTCGTTGACACCAATCACCTTAACGGTATAGACAAAAATAGACTTATAAATATACTTAAACGATATAAAAGCGTATTTTACAACGAAGATGATAATTTAACATTTACAAGTTCAACAAAACATAGAATAATAACCAAAAATGATATTCCGGTTTACTCTAAAATCTACCGATACCCAGAAATACACAAACCGGAAATAGAAAAACAAATAGACCAAATGTTAACCCAAGGTATAATTAGAGCATCCTCTAGTCCTTACAACAGCCCTATTTGGCTGGTACCAAAGAAGCTGGACGCAACCAATGAACAAAAATGGCGTCTTGTGATCGACTACAGGAAGTTGAACAGCGTAACTACGGAAGACAGATTTCCAATTCCAAATATAGACGATATATTTGACAAATTGGGAAGATGCCAATATTTTTCAACACTCGATTTAGCCAAAGGTTTTCATCAAATTGAAATGGATGAACGCGACATACATAAAACAGCGTTCTCCACTGCAAATGGACATTATGAATTTCTAAGAATGCCCTTTGGATTGCGAAATGCACCGGCAACGTTCCAAAGGCTAATGAACGATATATTGAAAGAATATATCGGCAAAATTTGCATTGTGTACATGGACGATATTCTAGTATTTTCTACAAGCGTAGAAGAGCACCTAGAATCATTGAGCAAAATTTTAATGAGAATAAAAGAAAAAAATCTAAAGATCCAATTAAATAAATGCGATTTCCTAAGACAAGAAACAAAATTCCTTGGTCACTTAATTACAAAAGATGGTATTAAACCAAACCCTCAAAAAGTGGAAGCAATAGAAAAGATTCTACTTCCAAGAAGCGTTAAGGAAATAAAAGCATTTTTAGGTATTACGGGATACTATAGGAGATTTATTAAAGATTACTCCAAAATAGCATACCATTTAATAAAATATTTAAAAAAGGGCTTAAAAATTAACATAGATGATCAAGATTACAAAGATTCGTTCTTTAAATTAAAAATGTTGATAAAAAATGACCCCATTTTAATTCACCCAGATTTCACAAAAACCTTTACTCTTGTCACAGATGCTAGTAATTTTGCTCTAGGAGCAGCCCTTATGCAAGATAACAAAACAATTTCATTTGCCAGTCGTACCTTGAATGGGCATGAAAAAAATTACAGTACGATAGAAAAAGAGTTACTCGCAATAGTTTGGGCAACGAAATATTTCCGTCCGTACTTATTTGGCCGACACTTTGTTATTAAAACTGATCATAGACCATTAGTTTGGCTAAACAACTTAAAAGAACCAAATGCTAAACTCCAAAGGTGGAAAATTAAACTCAATGAATTTGATTTCGACATTTTATACATAAAAGGTAAAGAAAATGTAATTGCAGATGGTCTAAGCAGACTAAATTATGAAAATAACAATATGCTAGAATTGAATCTAAATGAAATATTCAATGATGACGACATAGATACAGTACATAGTGCAGAAACGGATAGTACATACTTCATAAAAATAACAGAAAATGCAATCAATATATATAAAAATCAACTAATAATTCAAAGAGCGCAAAGGCAATCAATAACAAAGAAAATAATACATCAAAGAAAAATAAGAAATATAATAAACGTAACACTTGAAAGCGACATTTTAAAAATAATGCAAGAGAATCTACCCGAAAAAGGATTAATCGTAATTTACTGCCCAGATGACAAATTATTTCTACAAATTCAAGAGTTATATATAAAATTTTTCGCAAATAATACAAATCTAAAGATAATGAAATCAAACATAATTTTAAAAGATATAACAGATAAAGGAGAACTTTTAACATTGATAGAAGAGAAACACCTGGAAAATAATCACAGGGGAATAAATGAAATATTTGAGGAAATAAAAAAAACACACTACTACCCCAAATTACAAAAAGAAATTCAGAAATACATCAATAACTGTGAAATATGCAACAAGGCGAAGTTCGACAGAAACCCTATCAAACATAGTTTAAATATTACGGAAACTCCTAAAAAACATAATGAAATTGTTCATTTTGATATTTGGTACCCACAAAGAGGCATAATGTACCTCACAAGCATCGATAAATTAACAAAATACGCAACAGCCAAATCATTAAAGGACAGAACTTGGATATCAATTGTAAATGCCATAAAAGAAAGAATTCAATATTTAGGCAAACCGGAAACTTTAGTAACAGATAATGAATTAGATACAGTACCAATAAAACAATTCTTAAAAGATAATAAAATAAACCTACACCTAACGACCACTTATAATAAAACAGGTAACGCAGATGTTGAAAGATTACACTTAACTTTGAACGAACACTTAAGACTTTTTAATGCCGATGAAAATAACAACGACAATCTGAAAGAGAAAGTATTCAAAGCAATAACTGCTTATAATAATACCATACATTCTACGACAAAAAAGAGGCCAATTGATTTCATAAATAACTTACTTTCTGAACAAGAACTAAACAAACTCGCGGAAAAATTACAAAAGCAAAAAGAAAATATAATAAATAATATCAATAAAAAAGAAAACAGGGTAAACATACAAGATTTTCAAAATAAATATATAAAGAATCATAGAGTTAACAAAGCGCAACCAAGATACAAGGGAGTAGACAATTTTAAAGAAGAGGGAAATCACTTAATATCTAAAGATTCAAAGTTTAAAAAAGCATACAAGACTCAAGTTAAACGAAAATTTAAATTTCAGGATTAATATGGCGAAAATTATAATATAATACTCTTAACGGTAATAACGGCAATCAATGGACTTCTCCAAATAAACAAGCTTGAAAACCAATCGGGATACGCTAAAATAAGAATCAGAGAGATAGAGATAGTAAATCAAACCGCAACGGTAATCCATATAATACACCCCAAGGAATTTAAGCAGATTATAAATAAAATTGAAAATAACTTAGAAAATAATTTCAATCAATATAACAGGAATGACAGGGAAATATTATACGAAGAAATAAAGTCTATTAAAGCAAAAATAAACACATTAATGCCTATAGGATATAATACCAGAAAACGCAGAGGACTATTTAATATAGTAGGGACTACATACAAATGGCTCTTCGGAACAATGGACAATGAAGATAGGGAAAACATACTACAACATTTAGAAATAATAGAGAGGAACAATCATGAGATAATAGGAGCGGTAAATCAACAAATATATGTAAATGACAACTTCAATAAATCCATTAATACATTAAAAAGAACCATAGAAGACGATAGGACAGAAATACTAAAAACCTTTGAAAAAATAAATAAATCAAACGAAAAAATTATAAAACACATGCTTTATTCCGATCAGATGCTTAAACTTAAACACCTAGAAAGTAAAATTGAACAAATTCAAGAAAACATAGCTTCAGCAAAGCATAATATATTACACCCTAGTATATATTATCAACAGAAGAAATTGAAAGATTCAATATTGACATTTTTAAATTAAAACACGTAGAGACGGGACTCCTTTCATATAAAGATGACGCATTACTTTTAGCTATAAAAATACCAATTTCACACGTTAAAGCAGATCTAATACTAATAACGCCATTACCTAATAAGCAACATTTTGAAATGATAGGAGAACAGAAATATGCAATTACAATAGGAAACAAAATATATAAACATACAGAAGGAGCACATTTCAAAGATTTAAAAGAAATTAACGTCTGCTCGTTTAACCAATGTAAATACGAATATAACAATAACACAATGATCGAAGATATCGAAGACGATACTATCCTGATTAAAAATGCATATAAAATAGAATTGAAACAAAACTGTGACAATAGACAAATTGTACTCGAAGGAAATGCATTAGTAAATTTTTATAATTGTAAACTCGAAATAGAAAGTAAATCATTTCAAAATCAAAAAGTTATTGTAGAGGAAAAATATATTTTCCCTGAAAAAGAATCTGATGTATTACAGTTTGAAAAAGTAATACATTTTTCAGACATAATAATAAATCAAGGAAAAAATATAAAGAAGTTGGAAGAATTAAAAATACATAAAAATGTAAATTATGGCATAAGCATACTAATAATACTATTAATAGCAATAGGAATATTGGTAAAATGTATAATATATAAGAGAAATAAAAATACAAATCTTAATGTAGAGCTACAAATTCAACCTCTTTCAAATGAGGAAAACACAAAAAAAACAAATACCATAATTGGTCCAATGTCAAGTTCAAAGCATGAACAAAATAAAATAGAGACAACAATGTAAATATACTTCTATACTATAATTACTAGTAATAATAAGAAAACTTGGCAGCATTCAATGTTAGATATTCAATGGAGACCATTGAGTCTAGGGGTGGAGGAGTCACATATTGACATATACTCCCTAGAAAAAATAAACAATATTCATTTCAAGATAGACTTCATATATGAACTCTATCTTGAAACGAATCAAGTTTGGTTACACATTTTTGCTGACCAAGCAAATTCCTCATGCATGCAAATATATGTACATATGTATGTGTTTTATATGTAACAAGATAAGTGCCTGCGCGCACATAAAATTAGTACGTAAGCTAGACTGAAATAAATAAAGAAAACTCAGTCTAAGATTGGAGCTGAGCAAAGAAGTTCGGTGTATTTATTTCCAACCTTAGCACCAAAATTAAGATTGGAGCAGAGCAAAGAAGCTCAGTGTATTTATTCTTAGCACCAAAACTATATTTGGTTAGAGTGAGAAAACCATTGAACATGGCGATGTGTTAGATGCATAAATAGATAGATTATTAATGAGGTAATACACCGCGACCCAGGGTCTATTGTGCCCTCTCCTATATCACATGTCTTCCCCAAGTTCCAGCAGCCTGAATAGTTCCAGGAGTTTGCTGGGCGCTACTGAGGTGATGTGATCCCTGCCAATGTATATGGAACCCAGGGCCTTAAGCCTTCTTCTGCAAATCGCTGTACAATCCAGAGTTAGGTGTGCTGGTGTTTCCTGTTCCAGGTCGCAGAACCGGAAGTTAGCGCAGGAGACTATGCCCATGTTGGACAAATGCTTCCTGAGTTTGCAGTGCCCTGTGTTGTTCGCGACGAGGAGGCGGAATTTGTCACGGGGTAGGTCATTTAGTTCTTTGAACCTTGAGAGGTTGTACCCCTTAGAAGCAGCTTGGCATGGCGCATACCTGCTGCCAATGCCGTTCTCTCCTCCGTGCGGAGCAACTTCTTTAGAGTGTGGGATCCTACCGCTATGCATGGTTCTGGTCCCATCATCTTGGATGCTGCCGCCGAGCGGGCCAGTTCGTCGGCCCTCTCATTTCCTTCTATTTCTTTATGCCGTGGCACCCAGATTAGGAGCATCCGGTTGCACAAAGATAGGCGGTTTAGCCTTTCTATGCATTCTTCTACTAAAAGCGATTTGATCTCATATGCTGAGATCGCTTTTAGCTCCGCTTGACTATCGCTGAGAATGGCGATGCGCTGGTTGCGATAGCTGCGGCGGAAGTTGACTTCTACGCACTGGCATATAGGAAAAACTTCTGCCTGAAAAATACTTGGGAAGCATCCCATTGGTATGGACAGCTTAGTACGCGGCACCGCAATACCTGCCCCAATACCTTCCGGTGTTTTTGAGCCGTCAGTGTACCACTGGATGGTACCTTCTTCCAGCAGTCTTTCCAGCGTGGAATCGCTCCACTCCGTCTTGCTCCCCAGAGTAACTCTGAAGTTCTTTTTGAAATTTATCCTCTTCGTGGTGCCGTCCTTTGGGAGGAGGGCTAGCGGTGTGCTTTCCGCTAGTGCCTCCATCTGTCGAGAGGACATTAGCTTCCCTCTTCCGCGGGTCTCTGCTGACATTAGCAGCATGGTATGTTTTGCTACTTGTTTGATGACCTGATGCAGGGGTGTGAGCTCCAGTATGACTTCCAGTGCCACCGTAGGGCAGGTGCGCATTGCCCCCGAAGCAGTCATCAGGCAAGCCTTAGCAGCTTTGATAGTCTCCGGACCCCCAGGACTGCGCTGCCTTGGCAACCTAGGCAACCGCTTCATAGGTGACAATAGGCCTTTCAATCATGGTATACAGCCATCTAATGATACTTGGCTTGCATCCCCAGGATCTGCCGGCCAGGCGTCTGCATATCATAAGTGCTTTAGTTGCTAAAGTTAGGCCAAGGAATTTGACCTCTTTTGACATCTCCACCTCCATGCCTCCAATTGTTAAGGACCTCAAAGCCGGAAGATATCTACGTTTAGTGAAAGGGATCACGGTAGTTTTTGCCGGGTTAATATTTAACCCTACCGAGTTGCACCATCCCTTCGCTAGGCTTAAGCCCCTATGAACAATGTCACAGAGAGTGTTCTCAAATCTACCTCGCGCCATTATGACAATGTCGTCCGCGTACCCTTGACAGCGGATTCCATTTCTGGTGAGCACGGAGCTCATCTATACCAGGCTCCATAGCAGAGGGGATAGTACTCCACCCTGTGGGCAGCCCTTTGTGGTGCCAAGACGGATCTTGCTTTCCCCCACCGTTTTTTCCGCTACCCTAGTGCGCAGTAGAGCTTCTATCCATCTGCATACCGGAGCCGTTACGTTCCTTCTCTCAAGTGCCCAGTGTGAGACGCATTATCAAAAGCACCCTCAATGTCTAAGAAGGCGCAAATCGCAACCTCGCCAGATTTTTTGTAGTCAGCCAGTCCAAGCGATCCGGCCTGCGTGTGACCAATGCTGGAGTTAGGTCAGCCTGAACCGTCTCCGGAAAGTGCGCTTGTAAGAGTGTTTCTGCCCTCTCCTCCGCGCTAGTCGTATAGGTCCCGTCCTGTCTTTTGTTGGATAATACCGTGTCCGTCTTACCTGTCGACAACGCCTTGTGCAGTCGAGCTGCCTCTAGGGTCGAGGAGACGCTGTCACAGAATTTCTTAAAACTATTTGTCTTCGCAAGCCTAATCTTCTTGTTGTATATTAATAGTTGCTGCTTGTTTTCCTCCCAGTTGCCCGTGCGCTTGGCTTTATTGAACAGACTTCGCACCCTATGCCTAAGAACCGAGAGTTTGTTAGACCACCAGGGACAGGTTTTTTTACTTTTCACTTTTAGTGGGCAGGCACAATAATAGGCGTCCATTATGGACTGGTTTATGGCACTCAGTCTGCTCTCCAGTCCAGTTGTAGTGGACTTACCATCTCCCTGCCCCACTCCGCTCACATTTTTCCCCAAAGTCTCATTGAAAATATCCCAGTTCGTGTTTCTAGGGATACGTGTCGGAGGTCGGTCCTCCTCTTCCCCCTTCAAAGCAAATCGAATGATCCTATGATCCGACATTGAGGGCTCTTTCGACACCCGCCACTGCGAGATCAATCATGTTGTCATTGTTGAAAAAGGTGAAAGGTAGGTTTATGTAGTAAAATATCATTTAATTTCTTCTTTAAATCTTCTTTTTATTCGCGCACACGTGTTCTTCTTGTTAGAGTGAGTATGCATAATAGTGAGTATGTTTAATATTGAGTATGTTTAATAGTGAGTATGTTTAATAGTAAGTATGTTTAATGGTGAGTATGTTTAATAGTGAGTAAGTTTAATTTAACAATTCAATCATAGATAGTAATTTAACATTTCAATCATAGATGGCGGTTTTCATATACCAATCATGTTATAGATTATAATATTTACTAAATTACAACACGCCTCCTTAAATTTATAATCTCATATTATATAAACTTAAATGTAACCTTATAAGCTAATGAATAATGAAATTTTTTTTTGTATTTTAACATTATTGAAATTTATGTAATCAAGTAAATCTTAACTCTGACATTTTATAACTATTAATATAATTAAATCAGTCTAAGATCTGATCTGTTTTTTATAAATGTTTCCTTATCTAAACTTTTAGTTAACATGTCTGCTAAATTTAATATTGTATCAATTTTAACAATCTCTATAATTTTCTTTTCATAGTTCTCATTTATATAATGATACTGCACTCCAATGTGCTTTGAATTTTTGGTGAAGTTGCCATACTTAGCAATTGCAATTGCACCTCAATTATCTTCATTCAATTTAATTGGATCACAAAATTTCATATTAAATGATTCACTTAACAAGTTCCGAATAAAAAGTACCTCTGTTACTGCCTCTGACATAGCAGTGTATTCTGCAAAAGTTGAACATTTAGTTACTGTACTTTGTTTGCGAGATTTCCAATAAATTAAATTTCCAAACAATCTTATAATAAAACCAGTTGTAGATTTTCAGTCTACATTATCTCCTGCATAGTCAGAATCTACCATACAATCCAATATTTCAGTATCCACATTATCATGGTATGTTAACTTTAGATCTTTGGTTTTATACAAATATTTTAAGATTCTCATTGCATATTTGTAATGAGTTTGGTTATAACAACTTTGGTATCTACTCAAATAATTGACACTATGTATATGCTACATCTGGTCGTGTGCCTATGCTTATATGTATATATTAGTTCTCCTATAATGTTCCTGTACTTAATACCTTTATCTACTTCTGTAGCTTGTTCTAGTTTTAAATTTGTTTCCATTGGAGTATCATATAATTTGGTATTTTTTAGATCATATTTTGCAGCCAAAGATTCAATATATTTTGTTTGGTTTAAAGTCATTACACTTTTATTATCACTATAATCAATATCTACGCCAATATAGTTTTTAATTTTTCCCAAGTCTTTCATCGCAAATCTTTTCATCAAACTAGATTTTACCTCTTTTATTTTATTTTAATTTTTACAACAAATTAAAAGATCATCTACAAATATTAATATATATATTGGATCTTTACTTGCTCTCTTAACATACAAACAGTAGTCATAGTTACTTCTAACAAAATTTAGTGTTTTTATAAATTTATCAAAACAGTCATACCATACTCTAGGGCTTTCTTTGAGACCATAAAGTGCCTTTTGCAACTTGTACACTTTGTTGCCATCAGTTTCATAACCTTCCGGTTGATTTATATAAACTTCTGATTTTACATGAGCATTTAAAAAAGCTGTCTCTACATCCATCTGTTCCACAAATAAATTTTGTTTACAACTATATGACAATAAAACTTTTAAAGTTTGCATTTTTTCTACCGGAGAATAAGTATTTTCAATGAATTCATTTTGTTGAAATCCTCTTACAACTAATCGAGCTTTATAATCATTATTACTTTTCTTCCTTAAAACCCATTTAACATCAATAACATTTTTATCATTTGGCCTTTTAACCATTTGCCAAGTATTATTCTTATTTAAGCTATTTATTTCTGAATCCATTGCTTTATGCCATTGTGTATGTTCATTGGAGTTCATCGCCTCCTCAAATGTGTTTGGTACATTTGCATCAATATGGTTAACATATATAAAATGTGAAACTGGATTACCATATCTAGAAACTGGAGTTCTTTCCCTTTTTTGCAATTTTACTTTGTCCTTTTCTCCATTATCATTTAAATTACCATCATTTACAAGATTCTTTAAAGAATTTTCAGGAATACCCTCATCTACATAAGTCTTTGTTTCAGAAACAGTTTCAATTGTTTCAGTTGAAGTTTGGCGAGTTTCTACATCTTTATTATTCTGATCATCTAATTTTTCTAAGCAAATCAATTTAGTATTTTCTTCAACTACCTGTACATGCCTAGCATTTATTATTCTATTTTTTGTTAGAACACGATAACTATTTTCGTTGTAACCTACCAAAATTTCTTCTTGTGCTTTATCATCCCATTTACTTTTTCTTAGAACTTCAGGAACCCTTACAAAGACTCTACTTCCATAAATTTTTAGATGCTCAACGTTTGGTTTTACTCCAAAAAATATCTCATAAGGAGTTTTATTTTCAACAGTGTTAGCAATTGTTCGATTTTTTAAGTATGCTGCTGTTTTTATAACTTCCGGCCAATACCTCCTATGAATGTTGGCTTCCCTCATTAAACACCTACCTACATCCATAGCCGATCTGTTATATCTTTCTGCTACTCCATTTAATTCATGGACGTATGATGGACATGGTAATAACTCTATACCTTTTTGCTTTATAAAATTATAAATATCTTTGTTTAAATATTCTTTACCATTGTCACACTGAATTTTCTTGACTCTCTTGTTGAATTTATTTTCTATAAAATTTACAAACTCCATGAAACAATTAGCCACTTCAGATTTACTTTTAACACAGAATATCCTTGTACATTTACTATAGTCATCAATAAATGTGAGAAAGTATTTTTCTCCACCATAACCAGTTGTATTGTGTGGACCAATCAAATCAGTATGAATTAATTCTAAAATCTCATTAGTCTTTGTTCTATTGTTTTCGAAAGGTACATTACTCATTTTACTTTTAATACAGTTTGAACATTTCATTTCCATGCTTTCAATTTTATCTGGCAAACCGATAACTAATTTATTATTTATTAATTTATTTAAATACTGAAAATTTACATGACCAAGTGCCCTGTGCCATTTCTCATTTTGAGTTAATTTGACTGAGTGTGTATAGATTTCGTTTTTAGATAATAAAACTTTTTATACAATACAAATTGTTTATTTTTTCAGCGACAACGATAAACGATTAACACTTCTCCTGAACGATACTTCATTAAATACGAGATAAAAATTCAAAACATTTCAATATTTAGTAGAAATAAACAGGAATATTAATTCATTCAAAACATTTCAATGTTTAGGAAATATAAACAAAATTATTAATTAATTCAAAGTATTTCAGTACTTAAGTAAAATAAACAATGTTATTAATTCATATCTGATAAACAATATCAACTTATATTTGACAGACCTATCGCTTTAGCTATGTTCAAATGCTTGACTTTAGGTACGCCTTTTGTTAGGATGTCTGCTAACATGTTGTTTGTTGGTGTGTAGCACAATCTTATTTTACCGCTCTCTATCTTCTGCCTAATAAATTTACCCTTTATATCAACGTGTTTTGTTCGAGGCGAGTACGTATTGTTTAAAGCGACATGAATAGCACTTTTGTTGTCACAATGTAAGTCCATTACGGTTGATGCTTCTGGTGTCAATTCATCTTGCAGTCGCTGGAGCCACGTTGCCTCTTGGATGGCTGCTGTCATGGCCATAAATTCGGCTTCAGTTGATGATAACGCTACTGTTCGCTGGCGACGAGTGGACCAAGAAATAGGAGCACCTTGTAGCTTGAAGATGTAGCCGGTGGTTGATCGTCTTGCGACTAAGTCGCTACCCCAATCTGCATCGCAGAATCCAACAATGTCGCTTGTAACTGCATTGAATACAAGCCCACTGTTTATTGTACCCTTTAAGTACCTCATGACGCGTTTAACAGCAGTCCAACGGCCTTTACCTGGGTTTGAGGAGAATCGGCTTAATAAATTTACTGCGAAGCTTATGTCAGGACGGGTGATCTGCGAAGCGAATAACAAACAGCCAATAGCCTGCATGTAGGGTACTTTCGCCATTTCCTCTTTTTCAACGTCAGTAGTTGGCGACATTTCGCTGCTCATTTTTTGGTTTATGTCAATAGGTGTTGCCATAGAGTTGCAGTCGAACATTTCAAAGCGCCTTAACATGTCTGCTATATATTGATGCTGGTCAACCTCAATTGTACCCCGTACCTTGTTTCTTTGGACCCGCATACCAAGAACTGATGCAACTTCACCAAGGTCCTTCATTTTAAATCGTGATGACAACTCTTCCTTCAATTTGTTCAAACAATCTGCTCTATTTGAAAACAGAAGCACGTCGTCAACGTATAACGCCAGATAAAGTTTTTCGTCGCCTCTTATGCGATAGTACACGCACTGATCAACCTCACTTCGTGTCAAACCAATGCTTAATAAAGCGTCATTGAACTTGTCGTTCCACAACCGGCTTGACTGTTTCAGACCATAGAGTGATTTTTGTACTTTGCATACACGCCCTGACCCATCGTTGAATCCATCTGGCTGAGTCATATAGATGTCGTCATATAATTCAGTATTTAGAAATGCGGTAATCGCATCCATTTGATGGATAATTAAATTGTATTTAGCTGACAGTGCAAGCAAAAATCTTAGCGACGTATATCTGACTACAGGAGCAAATGTTTCCTCATAGTCGACACCATACTTTTGATTGCATCCCTTTACAACCAGTCTAGCCTTTCGACGCACAAACTGACCATTTGCATCCACTTTAGTTTTGAATACCCATCTACATTTAATGGCCTTTTTACCAGGTGGCAATTCAGTCAAACACCACGTTTTATTAATTCGAAGGGAATCCATTTCTGCCTGAGCGGCTGCTTTCCATTCATCTGAATAAGTACTGCCCATCGCTTCTTGTATAGTATTGGGGTCACACGAGACAAAATCAACTGCGGAAAAATTATAATCCTGTCTCTTACCTGCGACTCTCTTAGAACGCCTCAACATATTTTCTTGCGCGTCTTCTGCTGTTTCAGAATCATTTGCGTTTTCATGGACAGGGGAATGGCTGTTGAATTTAATTTGATTAACTTCAACATCTGCACTGTGCTTCTTTTGCTGTTGATCTACATTCGATAATTCCTGATTTTTATTAATTTCATTATCTTCTGCTGAATTATGAATGTTGCGTAATTTATTTTCAGGGGAATCGCTGTTTGACTTGACTTGATTAACCACAATATCATCATTATGATTACTTTGCTGTTCATCTGAATCATTTTCAGATGGAATTTCGAAAATGTAGTTGTTCCTTTTTTCGTCTTTGTTATGCGCTTCGATAAAGCTAACATGACGGCTTATTACAATTTTTTTGGTTTTATTATTGTACAAGCGGTATGCTTTGGTAGCCGTACAATATCCCAACATAACACACTCGACGGACTTACTATCTAGCTTTTTGCGTTTTTCACGTGGTATGTGACACATAGCTTTACAACCAAACACTCTCATGGTGTTTCAAACTTGGTTTTTTTTTTGTCCATAGTTCCACTGGAGTTTTCGAATTAGATTTAAAGGGTACACGATTTAATATATAAGCTGCAGTGTTTGCAGCTTCTGCCCAAAATTTATGACTTAAACCCGAGTCTATTAGCATACAACGCACTTTCTCAATTATTGTTCGATTTAATCTTTCGGCTACACCATTTTGTTCAGGTGAATAGGGCGACGTGGTTTGGTGCACTATACCCGCTTGCGCTAATAAGTTTTTAAATTTTTCGTTGGTGTATTCGGTTCCATTATCCGAACGCAACACTTTAATTTTTCGCGACAACTGATTCTCTACGAGATTTTTAAACTTTACGAATTCTGCAAAAACTTCCGATTTACTTTTTATTGACACTAAGAAAATTTTGTGAGAAAAATCGTCAATAAATGTAACTATATAACGAGAGTTAGAAAACGATTTTACCGAAAATGGTCCCATAACATCCGAATGTATTATGTCTAATAAACCTTCAGCACGTGTTTCACTGATTTTAAAAGATGCTCGCGATTGCTTTCCTTTTAAGCATGTAATACACTTTTCATCGTTCATTTTTCCGAATTCTACGCCGTACGATGCATTTTTTACTTTACGCAAGTGTTCGTCGCATATAGATATGTCCCATTCTTCTGTGCCATAATTCATGTTGTCGCGCAATGAATGTTTTATTTATTTGATTTTTAGACGAGATTTCACAATTTAGCCGGTATAGCCCATTTACTTCACATGCACTGGCAATTAACTTTTGTTCATTGTTGTAGATTTTACAATCATCATTCTCAAAAACAACTTTATTGCCGTATTTGGTCATTTGTCGAACCGACAACAAATTTGCACAAAGCTCCGGCACATATTCCACGTTTTTCACAACACTTTCATTTTTTGAATGTTTTGTTAACAACACCATGTTTATATCGCCTTTTGATCTCACTGAAAGAGTTTTGTTATTTGCGATTAGAATGTTTTTATTTTGTACCGATTTTTCATTTACCATTATGTTATTATTTCTGGTCATGTGCGAAGTTGCGCCAGAATCAATGAACCAGTCATCTTGATGAATGTCATGTGTAAAGAGAGAAGCGAAAAGAACATTTTTTGTTTTATTAAACGTGCTGCCATCTCGTTTCGATTTGTTTGGGCATTGTTTTGCAAAATGACCTAATTGCTTACAAGAGTGGCACCGAAATTTTTTTTCTTTCGGTTTCCCTTTAGAATATAGGACATTTTCAGAAAATTTATGGTCAAATTTTACATCCTGCAGTAATAGGGTTTTAACACTATCGATCGTCAGCTTTTCCTTTGAATTTTCAACAGCCAGCACTAGAGCACGGAAATCGTCTGGTAGACCTGCTAACATCAATGATGCAGTGAGCTCTTCGTCAATGTTCAGTCCAGCATTTTGAACTTTTAGTGACGTCATTACTATGGAGTTGACATACTCTTGTGTGGATACGTAATCCGAGAGTTGGCATTGAACTAATTGTTTCAGGAGCTCCACCTTGCGTGTAAGACCAGTGTCCTCGTATGCAGAGAGTAACGCTGTCCACGCCTGCTTTGCGCTTTCTGCCGTTGCGATGTGTGAGAAATTATTTGGTTCTATCATCAGCGTAATTTCTGCTAATGCACGTTGATCGGAATCCAGTTCTTTTTCTGTAGACACTGCCGATAGCCCATTTTCAACTATCTTCCAGCAGTTTTTAATGATTAAATATGACTTCGCGTGCCGCTTCCATACATCGAAATTTTCGCGACCTTTAAGTTTTTCGAATGGAAAAGTTAACGCGTTGGTTGCCATGCCAAAATCTATATTCGTAATTATCTAGCTCACAGTAATCAATCCGCGCCGGAAACCTTTTTCAAAGTTTACTTTTCATGCTTTTCTACTTGAACCGATATTATTTCGTGACTTATAGGCCCATAACCTGTTGTAAACTTAGTTTTATCTGGAAGCCGAACTAAAACACGTCATCTTCAAGTGAACTTAAAACGGAAGTAAAGTATATTTTATTAAAGAATAATACGTCCGCTTATATGAGCAGAGTTGCATTTAATAAGTATAAATGATCGTTCTATTTAATTTTCAACAATTACTAATTACGAATTCAAGAAGTTACTCACCGCCACCAGATTCTGCGTTAGAAACGCTGAAATAGAGAAAACCTGCATGTCCAGGCCTTCCAGAAGCTCTTGGATGGATGGCAGCGTGCCTGCCTGCTCGTTGGCGAACTCCTTGATCCTACCTTCATCAGCGGCGGTGGTTTCAACCTGCCCAGCCGAGATAGTGTCGTTGGGGGACTCGTCTCGCTCTCCTGCGGCAGTCGCATCATGCACAGCGGAGCTGGCTGCGGATCGAGTCGATACTACAGTCAACCCCGTCGCAGGCTCCTGGCTCGCCGTGGGCGTTGCGTTGGGCCTCCGTGGTCGCATCATTACTTTGCGGAAACAGAAGTTCAGCCGAAATCCCTTCTGTCTTATGAACTTGTAGGATTCGTCGTCTACTGTAATGTTGAGGTTCCACCCTGACCCCTCAGCACTGCTCGTTACGACCTTGCATGCGGAGGTACTTAAGCCCTCGTTTTGGTTCTTTACTAAACCAAGCGCGAAGTCGTATGTTTTATCCGTACTCCGGGGAAAGAATACCGTCATGTTGTGCAATTGTGGTATTCTCCTCTCTCTACACACAGGACCGGACCCTTCCAACCCTCCAGACTTGGCGTGATCTCCGTTAGCCATCCTGACAGTCGACCAGCAGCATACCTCCCTTAAAGTAAATACCATTAAAAGAGCCGGTGTATCCATCGCCCATGAATAGGGCACCGCCATCCGGATGCTTCTTACGGCCTTCGAGTATCTGAGATTTACGGTTCTCGCCGGTGGCGGGTTAGGGTTGGAGCGTTTTCCACTTACTTCCTGAGGTTTGTCTGCTCTGCGTCGTGCATTGTTAGGAGAAGGGTAGCTGCCCCTGCTCCTACTCAGAGACCGCTTCTTTGCTGTCTCCTGTGACTTTTAGAGTTTGATTTTTGTTCGTCGAAAGATGGCTTTACCTTAAGCAACGCTAATGCGCATTGAAATTTTATGGTGACAGACGGCAGACTTGTGCATTTAGACAGCTGATAGTGAATTTGTTTATTTATTAAAAGAAAAGTAAAATAAATATGAATAAGATAAATTATTAATAGAAATTTTGATATTTTTGGAAAATTAATATAAATTTAACGAAAAAAATCGTTTATTATTAACTACGTTAAAAAATAATAAAGTGAAATTAAAAGCTATAATTGATTTTAATGCGGAAAAAGTGTGTGAAAAAGTTAAGAATAATGGAATAAATGGATAGCAAATGGATAGGATGGATTATTTTGTATATAAAACTGCTTACCTCTGATGCTGTAAACGCAAAGGAGGCAGCAGACTTCAAGCGACATCTGTCAAAAAATAGCAAAAATTGGCCATTTTTGAGCAGTGTTGCCTACTCAAATTTGGTAAATTCAGCTAAATGCACGAAATTCTTGTGTACTATACGGACAACGTGGTCATCCACTGGAGAGCAGCTGCTCCAGAATTTTTCTGTCCGAGAGCTTTCTGCGCTAGTGGAACGCCAGTGGATCAGTTCGACTGAAAGGTGAGTCGGGAAGCGACGGGAGCGTTAAGATCTCCACCGCGGAGTAAGGCGCGTTTGGGATCGCCGTGTCAAGAGGGCGTAAGCGAGGGTGGGAGCGAGAGTTTGGGTGGGAGTTCCAATGTGGACACCACCGAGAAAGCGGTTACGCGTATGGGGTCGCCGCGTAACATAAGGGGAAACGGGGGAGGGAGCAGTAGTTGTGGTGAGAGTGCCAATGTGGGCACCAATGAGGAAGCGGTTGCGCATATGGGGTCGTCGCGTAATGAGGGAGGGAGCGGTAATGGGAGCGTGGCCGCCGCTGTAAAAGCCTAACCGGCTAGTACGGTGGGCAAACGAGTGGGCGTCGGGAAAGAGGCCGCTACGAAAGCGGACACTCGTGTCTCGAGTGCCAATAAAGAGGGAACGCGGGATTTCCCACGGGAAGCTGTTGTTGTTGAGGGTGGGGCAATCAGCCATGTGGCTGCAGCAAAGAGGATAACGGGGGAATTGAATGGGCACGTATACGATGCGAAAAGTTTTGAAGTAGGGACCGCGACGGGGCTGTTGGAGCTTGCTTTAAAATATGAGGCGCTCCTGATGACGGTTGTAACCGAAAATGCCCATCTTCGCGGCCAAGTAGATACCCTTAGGGGAAGTTGTGGGAGACACTCCTCCACGCCGAGCAGGTCAATGCCAGCTCCGTCGGCACAGATCCCTGCGCCTCCAGCACCTGTGCTCGAAGCAATTACACCGGTGACGCCGAAGCCTGTGGAGACTTGGTCGGTCGTCGTCAGGAGTTCACGGGTTCACGAAGTAAGACCTATTAAGGGAGCTGGGGCGGTCATTCGCACTCCCTCTGTTTTAGAGAGGCAGAGAGTGGCGAATAACAAGAAATTGGAGGAGGTGGAGTTGGACGTCTCTGTCAACCGCAAGTTGGGTCGTCGAGTGGTGGTCCAGGGGGTCCATATGGAGATCCCCCATGAAGAATTCATGGAGAAAATACTCCAGCTGAACCTACAGGATTTCAGCCCGGCGTCCCAGAGGTCGTACGTTAGGATGGTCAGTCGTCCCTGGAGGGTGACCACTGACGGTAGCACCAATGTCGTCCGTGGCTGCTGGTAGGGCTAAAGTAGATGTCTGTCGGAGGTGCAGTCAAGAAGGCCACAAAGCTGCCAGTTGCGTCAATGCACCACATTGCCGCAACTGTGAGTTCAAGGGTAGGCCATCTGGGCATCTTATGATGTCAGCTGTCTGCCCTATCTATTGTGGCATTGTTGAACGCGCCCTTGCCAGACACTGATGGGTGGAATCTTCCAGCTTAACTGTCAGGACTCATATGGCGTGATGTCCGAGTTGGGGGGTTGCATGGTTGAGGGTAGGTGCGGTATTGGTGTACTCCAGGAGCCCTACGCCACCAACGGTGTGGTTCGGGGTCTTCCTGGGGGTTTTAAGGTCTTCACGGACCTTAGAGCTAACGCTGCAATAGTTGTGAATAATCCACGCTACGATTGCGTAGTTGTGGATTCTTCATAACTGGGTATACTATATGTGTAGCTATAGAAGGGGAGTTCGGTAGGATGATTTTCGCTAGTTTATATTGTAAATATAGCGAGCCCCTAGAGCCCTACCTGGGCTACATGGATAAGCTACTAATACTTGCGAATAGTAGCCCATTTATCCTAGGGCTGGTTGCGAATGCTTCGTCCTCGATGAGGTTTAGTAAGTTATCCCGCTTCTATACTACCATTTCTGTCGGTCATTCTGTACAGCTACGTTATACCAAAGCCACAGTCGAGGCGAGGCATTAAGCGAATGGGTGGCGGCTAATAGCCTCCACATTTAGAATGAGCCGAGCGAATGGTATACGTTCGATGGGCTTGGGGGCGTGAGCGACATTGACGTGACGCTTATGAATGAGGCAGCAAGTAGGGCTTTCAGCGTTAGATGGGTGGTTAAGAGAGGGTGGGGTTTCGGGGAATCAGTCTCCTTCCAGTACTTGGAAAAGTGCTGAAAAGAGTCATGGTGGAACGGCTTCTTGAGCTAAAGAGGGGTATGTGGTCGGATAGGCAGTTTGGGTTCAGGAAAGGACGCAGTATAGAGGATGCGTTGTTTTATGTTCAGAATGTCGATAGGGAGAATGTCAACAAGTCTGTCCTTGGCATATTTCTTGACTTCAAGGGGGCGTTTGACTACCTAAGCTGGGATCGAGTGGTGCAACGGCTTGAAGAGCTTGGCTGTCCGGAAATTACTCTTTGGCGGAGTTATTTTCGGACAGAAAGGCTTCTCTTGTCGGCATAAAGGGGAGTGAGGAGATTGGAGTGGTTTGTTGCTGCCCGCAGGGTTCCATTTGTGGTCCATATATTTGGAACCTTATAATGGGCACTCTGCTTGGGCACCTCGAGCCACTCTGCAAGGGTTGTGCGTATGCGGACGACCTTCTTCTTATTGTCGCGATCTGAATTAGATCGGGCGGGAAGAGAAATCTTAGAGATCGTGAAAACTTGGGGTGTAAGTGTGGGGGTTGACATATCGATGGATAAAACGGGGGCAATGCTGCTTAAGGGCAGATTGTCACCGGTTCGTCCACCTATTGTCCGTGTGAATGGGGTCAGCATCAGATATGTGACTCAAGTCAAATATCTGGGGTTGACCATGAGTGAAAGTGTATTTTTTACTCCACACTTGGCGAATGTGAAGGAACGACTGCAGGCAACCGTAGGCAAAGTACGCCCCATTTTGAGAAATGACTGGGGTCTCGGACGTCGTGCTGTCCGCACTATATATCGTGGCTTGTTTGTGACCTGTGCCACATATGGAGCCGCTGTATGGTGGGAGGTAGCCACAACTGTCTTGGAGTCACAAAAACTCCTCTCAATCCAAGGCTGTATGATGCTTGATGGTTGACTGTATGTCGCACCGTCTCAACGGATGCAGGTTTTGTTAGGTGCAGGTTTTGTTAGGTGCACCCCCTCTTGACCTGATTGTCAGACAGCGTACTGTTGCATTCAGGTTAAGAAGGGGATTGAGTGTGTCATTGTTGCGGAATGACTGGATTTCCGACGATGATGTGGAGAGGGATATCTAAGGAGCAAGAGGCTTCTAGATGATAGGGTTAGGTGTAGGTGGCAAGAACGTTGGGACAATCGTCCTAACGGCCGAGTGACGTACGAGTACATTCAGGACGTTAGGTTCGTTGAGGATAACCCAGACTTCAGACTGTGTCTGAGTCTGGGTTTTCTGCTTACGGGGCATGGGCCTCTGAATGCATTTTTGCATCAGAGGCACCTACCGGATAGGTCGGGGTGCTTTTGTGGGGCGGGGGTAGAAAATTAGTCGAATTTAATTGCAGAGTGCCCTATGTACTCGGACATTAGGGATCTGGGTGGTATGGGGATTAGCTGTACCACCCCATGCCAGGATAAATACGTGCAATTTTCGATTTTGCTTTCTACAACTCAAAAGCTAACGAATATTTTACTCGAAAATTGGCTTGAAAACCCGAAAATCTAATTACAGAATATAAAAAATCCGAATTCAAGTAAATTTTTTTTCGAATCGAGTTACAGAATAGGAAGTAGCTTCGGCTACGAGGTCTGACCGGAGACTTAATTCTGGAACCACGGGGAGCAGGAGCCCTTGGAGGCAACTCCAACCTGCTCATGCGGGCTGACCCCTCGGGGAGTATCGTCGTTGTTGTGGTTAAAACCCAAATGCGGGAAGAACTGACTTTGTCAGTTGAATGTGGAGTTGCATTCCAACCGGGTGCCGGACCCGAAGCACGACAGAGGTTTTAGATGGGCCTCGAACCCGGCCAAGGTGGTTAGTGTGTCCATTCCACACTGCCAATTCGTACTGAAAATGCTTGCATTCCCAGGGCGATGATCAACGCATTGATTTGATCAGCTGTACTGTGGCGCCGTTGAGTAAGGTACCCACGTTAAACATCCCGAACGTTGTCAACAGTAACGTGAGTGCGAAGTCGCGAGCGCGACCACTGTTTGTTTGATGACAGGAGATATATCGTCCTGCTCTCGTTCACAACCAGACCCATTTGCTTTGATTCCTTGTCTAGTCTTGAGAAAGCAGAACTAAGGCCGATGATATCTATGTCTATATTTTCTCCAGCAGCAGGTTGAAGAAGTGGCACGATACGGAGTCACCTTGTCTGAAACCTCGTTTGGTGGCTCGGAGAGGTCCTTCCCGATCCTGACGGAGCTTTCCGTGTTGCTCAACGTCAGTTTACACAGCCGTATTAGTTTTGCGGTGATACCAAATTCAGACATCGCGGTTGTTGATTTGCCAGGTCTAAAGGCACACTGATAAGGTCCAATAAGTTTGTTGACGGTGGGCTTTAATCTTTCACCACAATACGCTCGATAGAACCTTATATGCGATGTTGAGGAGGCTTATCCCACGGTAGTTAGCGCAGTTTGTGGGGTCTCCCTTTTTGTGGATTGGGCATAGCACACTTAAATTCCAATCGTTGGGCATGCTATCGTCCAACCACATTTTACAAAGAAGCTGATTCATTCTCCTCATTAGTTCTTCTTCGCCGTGTTAGAATATCTCGGTCGGCAATACATCGGCCCCCGCCACTTTGTGGTTCTTCAGGCGGGTAATTGCTATTCGAGCTTCTTCATGGTCGGGCAGTGGAACATCTGCTCCATCGTCATCGATTGAGGAATCGGATTCACCTTCTCCTGGTGCTGTACGTTCACTGCCATTCGGCAGGCTGGAGAAGTGTTCCCTCCATAATTTAAGTATGCTCTGGGCATCGGTGACTAGATCACCTTTGGGGGTTCTGCAAGAGTATGCTCCGGTCTTGAAACCTTCTGTAAGCCGCCGCATTTATTCGTAGAATTTTCGAACATTACCCCTGTCGGCCAGCTTATCAAGCTCTTCGTACTCACGCATTTCGGCCTCTTTCTTTTTCTGTCTGCAAATGCGTCCCGCTTCCCTCTTCAACTCCGGGCACGTGTTTTGACCGGAGTGAATGATAGTACTCGGCGACGGAGTCTCTCTCCCACCACGAATCCCACACCAAACTTGCGCTCCTTTATATGGCCACTGTAGTAAATGCCACAAGGACCTACTCGTCTCAGTCCTTGTTTCGTCCATCGCATTTCTTAAACGGCGGTGATGTCAGCCTTAACTCTAACGAGGACATCAACCAGCTGGACAGCTTAATTCGTTTGCCATGGTCGTCATAAAAAGGGGGTTACACTTTAAGTTACACTCACAAAATCTATTAGATTTCATTATTCATAGATGTTTTTACAATTGAATGAAAATAAATATGTCGACAACAAATATTTTCTATAACATAGTCAAAAAACATAATAGAAAACATATAAAAATTAAATATATGTTGACTTTGTTTCATAATATTTACGAAATTTATGTGAAATTGATTTATTTCTAACCTTTTCGTGTTTAAGTTGCTTACTAAATATAAAAAAACGACAATCGATTAATCTGTGATCTGTGATTATCTCTATTCTGTATATTCAAAAGGGTAAACAAGAGTTCTTTTTACAGCCCTATTCTCATGCCCTCACAAAAGTCACCAACCTCACTACAGTGATGTTTCTCACTATAGTGAGGGTTACCTTATTCTGGCGAAAATTCAAAAGCTCAAATGCTCACTATTATCACAAATATCTGTGACGTGTGAAAGCAGCCATCATAATACAAAACATCTGTGTTTGTTTTGTTTTACATCAATATTTGACATTTTTTAAAAAATATTTGAGTGTTATAACTAGCATGGATGAACTGTTCTTTGTGTATGCGGCAATTGTTGAGGAGGGGGAATCGGGGGGTGGGAGGAAAATTTTGAAGGGTTTACGAGACAAAAGCGATCCTTTTACTATGCAAGACACAACAATTATAAATACATTTCGATTCCCAAAATCGCTATGTAAAGTACTTATAGGTGAATTGGTGCCGCATGATGTGCAGAAGTCGAGGATATCTTTTGATCTGCGTTTCCTGGCGTGTTTGTATTTTTACGGGCATGGCTCCTACCAAAAATTCGTTGGTAATAGTTATATGCTCTCTATGAGCCAGTCCTCTGTGTCTGGAGCTCTGCACTTTATTTCGAAATTAATTATGGATGTTAAGGGCAGTAAAATTTATTTCCCTTCAAGCGCGCAGGATGTTTCAGATACAAACAAGGGGTAAGATAAATAAATAAAAATAAATATAAATAAATAAATAAATTTTCTCTTAAAGATTTTGCACGATATTTGGGATCAAGTTCACAATCGGCGCAATCGATTGTACTTATATTGGGATTGTTTCACCCTCAAGCACAGACGCATACATATCTTTATTATCCATTTGTGTTTTTGTTTGTTTATTTTTATTAAAATAGCTGTTTGACAGCAAAAAGCTTTTTACCTCACGTGGTGACTTTTTTAAGTTTTTTTCTTATGAGGTTTGAGCAAGAATAGCCTCACAAAATATGCCTCACAAGAAATCTCTCAAATTTTTCCTCTCAGTTGAGAGGTTTTTTCAGAATAGGGCTGTTAGTTTTGTGATCTGCTAACTATCAAGTGATAAATTTGAGACAATATTTTGAGACAGGAGCTAGAGATTTTTTAGTGAATGATAACTAGTCACAAATTGAGACTTTACCCCAAAACGTCTCAAATAGTGAATAGAGACTGCTTACAGAATAGCGCTATAAATTTATATATGGATGAAAAAAGTTTATGTGGTATACAGCCCTATTCTGAAAAAACCTCTCAACTGAGAGGAAAAATTTGAGAGATTTCTTGTGAGGCTATTCTTGCTCAAACCTCATAAGAAAAAAGCTTAAAAAAGTCACCACGTGAGGTAAAAAGCTTTTTGCTGTCAAACAGCTGTTTTAATAAAAATAAACAAACAAAATCACAAATGGATAATAAAGATATGTATGCGTCTGTGCTTGAGGGTGAAACAATCCCAATATAAGTACAATCGATTGCGCCGATTGTGAACTTGATCCCAAATATCGTGCAAAATCTTTAAGAGAAAATTTATTTATTTATTTATATTTATTTTTATTTATTTATCTTACCCCTTGTTTGTATCTGAAACATCCTGCGCGCTTGAAGGAAATAAATTTTACTGCCCTTAACATCCATAATTAATTTCGAAATAAAGTGCAGAGCTCCAGACACAGAGGACTGGCTCATAGAGAGCATATAACTATTACCAACGAATTTTTGGTAGGAGCCATGCCCGTAAAAATACAAACACGCCAGGAAACGCAGATCAAAAGATATCCTCGACTTCTGCACATCATGCGGCACCAATTCACCTATAAGTACTTTACATAGCGATTTTGGGAATCGAAATGTATTTATAATTGTTGTGTCTTGCATAGTAAAAGGATCGCTTTTGTCTCGTAAACCCTTCAAAATTTTCCTCCCACCCCCCGATTCCCCCTCCTCAACAATTGCCGCATACACAAAGAACAGTTCATCCATGCTAGTTATAACACTCAAATATTTTTTAAAAAATGTCAAATATTGATGTAAAACAAAACAAACACAGATGTTTTGTATTATGATGGCTGCTTTCACACGTCACAGATATTTGTGATAATAGTGAGCATTTGAGCTTTTGAATTTTCGCCAGAATAAGGTAACCCTCACTATAGTGAGAAACATCACTGTAGTGAGGTTGGTGACTTTTGTGAGGGCATGAGAATAGGGCTGATATAAAATGTATATTTTGAAAAAATAATTTGGGGAATGTTTAGTATCGCGCCGGTTAAGTATCGTTTATGGAGAAAAGGGGGGGCCTCCCCCTCACGCCCCCTTATTGGAAAGAGGAAGGATCGACTTTTTAATAAACCCCCCTCGACCCCCTAGAGCCCCTATAGACCTGTAGGGAGCCCTTTGGAAATGACCAAAAATCAGCATTTTTGCTCATTTTTCCATACAAACTGAAAGCAATGCAACCCAGCCAACATTTTTGTAAATAACCGCGCCGCGCTTAAAAAAAAATAACCATGGCAACCCTTTTCTTATTGTGCAAATGCAGAGAATTGTCTCTAAAATAAAATAATTAAAATAAAGCTTTATTTACAACAAATATTAAAAAGAAATTAATATACAGAAACGTTAAAAAAATAACACTGGCCGGTCCAACACCGGCTACGCCATCCACAGTATTTTAGCATTGAACACCTTTTCGCGTTCACTTCATACATTATTGCTAAGTGGGTTTAATTTATTCCCTTTTGTTCGTGCTTTCTCGGTAATTTGACAGTTCAAATTAGGCAGTCATTTTGGTTTTTCGTATTATTGAACTCAATGCAGAGAAAGGTGTATTTTATTTAAAGATTTACAAAGAAATTAACAATCAAAAGTAATTAAAAACATTTCTAGTGGTTTTTATAATTCATAAGTAATATATGTACGTGAAAATGTATCCATAATTGGTTTGGTACAATGCACAACAGATGAAAATACACTGGCATATATGTAGAAATTTGCAAAAAATAGCACTTTTTAAAGTGAATGTGTGGAAAAATTTGTCAACCGACTTTTATAAAATATGTTTTTAAATAAAGTTCGATAATTTAAGCATACATGCGTGTTTAAAATTTTCAATTTGATTCTCTCGTTTAAAGCGCCCATACACGAGCACACAAGTGCGTTCGATCGGTATGTGTGCGCTTGCGGTTTATCGTGTATGGGCTTGTTCGCGTACCGATCCATGTTCGCGAAAATGTTTGATTTTTTACTATCGGTGCGCGAACATGTTTATCGTGTATGGCGTTGTCGGCGCACAAAATCTCATTTCTCTCGTGTCGCCGAACAGTTAAGATCGCGGACAATGGCAAGTGTTAAGGGGAGAGCCTGCTTTCGTGGCTTCAAAAAATCGATTTTTTTGAGGATTTTTTTTGGGAGGGAAAGAGATAATTGATTGAAGCGAAATTTCTAGGCTTTATAGTTATATATTTGAACATCTTTCACAAATTTTTTGGATACGAAATCTTTGATATTCTGCCTTTGGGAAGCAATTACCCGATTCATCTCGCATGTACATTTTTCGGACGGCGGGCAGGATGCAGGTCGCAATTTCTATCGAAAACAAAAAATTCAAAGAGATTCATATTTTTTATTAATTTATCTTCTAGTTTAACTAAGAAAATTCCAAAAAAATGTGTAAAATTTAAAATTTTATTAAAAATTGAATAAATAGTGGCTTCTGATCAAAAGAATTTTACTTTATGCTGTTTAAAAATATGTTAAAACTTGACTTTTCTTAATATTTTTTTTAGTTTAAATATAAGATAATTTTATGTCAATGATAATAAACTTTGCCCTAATTCCATACGACTTTTAGTTTTTTTCCTATCCTGCCCGTCAATTAAGAATAATCGTAAAAATTAAAAACCGAGAAATCACGCTTCAAAGTTTTCGATTTTTGCCTAAACGCTCATTCATATACATACATATTTAGTGTAAGAAAAATAAAAGTTGGAATAACTTATTAACGAAATACAATGAAATAGATAAAAATGCTACATTAGAAATAAATTCCAAGAAATGTTCCGCTTGCCTGTCGCATATGTTAACTCTGTGAAGAACGAACGCAAAATGGATTTGTGTGTCGTGTATGGGCAAACGAATTCATACCGATCGAACGCACTTGTGTGCTCGTGTATGGGCACTATTAGGTACAGTGAGTCAAAATTAACCGGCGCGATACTAAACCCAACCCATTAATTTAATATTTTCGGACTATATGTTATATTGTAGCAGAATTTTGTAAACCAATTAAAATAATAAATTTAATATAAGCAATGATATATTGATTTATGCTTGTATAAGTTTATTAAATGTAAGACTTCGCTCATGCGCCAATCAATTTTGTATAATTTTTCCACAAATTAACAATATTGAACTAAATATTAATTTTTTAGAAAAATGTCCATCAAACTACTGAAGTGAAAGTTCATTGCTTTCAATATATGGCCTACTAATTAGTATTCCATATATTGTATTCCATAAGCAATATGGAGTCTCCACAGGCAATACTCACATCAAAACAGTTAGTATACAATAAATTTTTGCCTGTCGAGATGCCCGTTATCGTGAAGATATATTCTTCAGTCTTTCCATGTTATTACTTGACCATCCATATATGTACACACAAGTGTTCTGTATACGAAACTAGAAATTGTTTTAAAATGGTTGCTCCTAAAGTCAGCTTTCCAGAGGATGATTTTGGAAAACGATTAGATCGATGTTGCACCGATGTGTTAATAAAGGGATGTAAGTTGTGCTTTATATTAATACCGTAATAGTTTGACTGTTGGCTTGTAGCTTGAATATTATTTGTAATTCTTTAACATGTACTGGACACAACATGACTTGGATATTGATTAGCGTAATTAATACGTTATATAAGTTATTATAAGAGTATAGGTTATGGAGCCATGATGTATTTTTAAGAGTTTTAGGCTTTCAATTAAAAGTTTTGAAATACTTTTATATAACATCCCGTGGGCACGATTCCGATTACTTTGGCGGAGGGTAAAAAAAAACGAATTTCCGTATAAATGGGGTATGTGCGGATAGGGGAGCTTCTCCAGAGAAGAAATGGGGGAAACTTTAGTATACCATCCCACGATTTCAGGGTTAAAAGTGGTATGGTTGGATAGTGCAGATGCTCCAGATTAAGAATATATAAAATTATTGCCGCCCCAAACTTATAGTTTTCGAGATATTTGCATTTAAAGTTGAAAATTTTGCAAATTTAATTTTACAATTTCTCGAATTATGGTTAGTTTTTCTTCCGTATTATGCACTTTTTATACACTTACAATTCACTACAATATTTCTACATATTTATTTTTTAATTATATTTTAGATATTTGCTTAAAATAAGCATTTTATATTTGAAATCGTGGGATGGTATACTAAAGCCGACCCAAGCAATATCCAAAAATAATATAAAAATAACTTATATTTTTTAAAATATTCACGATTAAAAGTTCAAAAATTTGCACTAATAACACATGGTATTTCTCTATGTTTCACTAAATTTTTTCACTGTTTTCACTCTGTATATTTAAATATACACTCTAAACATTCAAATAAGTTCACATTTCACTTTTATTTTGCTATATTTTACCTAAATTTATTAATTTAAAAATCACTTAGAACACTCATTGTTGCAAAGGCTAGATTGTTTACAATTATGAGGAAAACGAGCGTTGCCACATCTCAAACACCAAATTTGTAGGATTCTTAACGATTTTTCTTTGTTTATATACATATGTATACAAATATACTATACATATGTATAATATGCGATTTATGTTTAATAAAAATAAATAAGTAAAAATCTATAATAATATTGTAAAATTTATATCATATCGGGGTGACTGAAGTACTTTCGCGTAGTACTCCTTTCTGCGTTGGCGGCCTTCGGCCGCGCTTTAAAAAAATAACCCTGGTCGAGCGAATACCCGGGGTGACTGAAGTACTTTCGCGTAGTACTCCTTTTGCGTTGGCGGCCTTCGGCCGCGCTTTAAAAAAATAACCCTGGTCGAGCGAATACCCGGGCTGACTGAAGTACTTTCGCGTAATACTCCTTTCTGAGTTGGCGGCCTTCGGCCGCGCTTTAAAAAAATAACCCTGCTCGGGCGAATACCCGGGCTGACTGAAGTACTTTCGCGTAGTACTCCTTTCTGCGTTGGCGGCCTTCGGCCGCGCTTTAAAAAAATAACCCTGGTCGAGAGAATACCCGGGCTGACTGAAGTACTTTCTACATATGTATCTGTATAATACGTAATTTATGTGACTGAAGTACTTTCGCGAAGTACTCCTTTCTTTGTTGGCGGCCTTCGGCCGCGCTTTAAAAAAATAACCCTGGTCGAGCGAATACCCGGGGTGGCTGAAATACTTTCGCATAGTACTCCTTTCTGCGTTGGCGGCCTTCGGCCGCGCTCTAAAAAAATAACTCTGGCCGAGCGAATACCCGGAGTGACTGAAGTACTTTCGCATAGTACTTCTTTCTGCGTTAAAATAAAAAAAATATATTGAGTTTCGTTATAAAGCGGTTATATTTTTTGGTTATCTTGCACTGATATTGAAACAAAATTTGAGTTTTCGTTATAAAATGGTTAAAGTTTGGTTTGGTTATTATATCTGTCAGATCTTTCCATTTATTGTTATACTCTCGCAACAAAGTTGCTAAGGAGAGTATTATAGTTTTGTTCACATAACGGTTGTTTGTAAGTCCTAAAACTAAAAGAGTCAGATATAGGGTTATATATACCAAAGTGATCAGGGTGACGAGTAGAGTTGAAATCCGGATGTCTGTCTGTCCGTCCGTCCGTCCGTGCAAGCTGTAACTTGAGTAAAAATTGAGATATCATGATGAAACTTGGTACACGTATTTCTTGGCTCCATAAGAAGGTTAAGTTCGAAGATGTGCAAAATCGGCCCACTGCCACGCCCACAAAATGGCGGAAGCCGAAAACCTATAAAGTGTCATAACTAAGCCATAAATAAAGATATTAAAGTTAAGTTTGGCACAAAGGATCGCATTAGGAAGGGGCATATTTGGACGTAATTTTTTTGGAAAAGTGGGCGTGGCCCCGCCCCTCACTAAGTTTTTTGTACATATCTCGAAAACTACTATAGTTATGTCAACCTAACTCTACACAGTCGTTTCCTTCAGGCATTTCCATATACAGTTCAAAAATGGAGGAAATCGGATAACAAACACGCCCACCTCCCATACAAAGGTTATGTTGAAAATCACTAAAAGTGCGTTAACCGACTAACAAAAAACGTCAGAAACATTAAATTTTACAGAAGAAATGGCAGAAGGAAGCTGCACACAGGCTTTTTTTTTTTAAATTGAAAATGGGCGTGGCGTCGCCCACTTATCGACCAAAAACCATATCTCAGGAACTACTAGACCAATTTCAATGAAATTCGGTATATAATATTTTCTTAACACATTGATAACATGTACGAAATATGGGTGAAATCGGTTCACAGCCACGCCTTCTTCCAATATAACGCTATTTTGAATTCCATCTGATGCCTTCTCTGTATAATATATAGTACATTAGGAACCAATGATAGCGGAATAAAACTTTACACAAATACGTTATTTGAGCTGTGGTATCCCTTGTGGAAAAATTGTCGTGATCGGACTATAACTTTTCAAGGTCCCTGATATCGAACACGAAGAATTCAGTGCCTAACCTAACGGTAACTCTCTCAGATATTTTCATGTAATTCAGAGGGCATCATTTTTATATTCTCGCAATAAAGTTGCTAATAACGGTATCTCGATTATCACTTTATCATGCGAGAGTATAAAATGTTCGGTGACACCCGAACTTAGCCCTTCCTTACTTGTTGATAATAGGTTTTTTTGTATATTAAGTGACAATAAGTGAAAATAATATTAGGTGACTTATTTGTTTATTAAATTAAATAAAGAACATATCCACATGAATGGATAGAGGAATTTTTGGGAAAAAGGGCATTTCAGCGAATTTCCTTAGTATTATCACATTGCAGCGCTCCATTTCGTCGTAATTCTTAGCACACACATGATGCTCAAAATGCATTTTTTAAAATAAAGATTTCTTCCCTAAAAAAACTGTTAAAAGTGTAAAATGTGGATTTATTTAAAAGTTTATAGTTTAATTTAATTAATTTGAAGTGGAAAATGTGAGTAAAGTGTGTTTAATGTGGTAAAATAGCTTGTTGAAATGTCCGAATTTTGGGAATTTTTGAACTTTAAGGTCGAATATCTCGTAAACTAAGCGTTTGCGGTACCTATATTTTTTAATCAGGAGGACTTCCTCTTTCCAACGGTACCTTCAAATCGCGGCGCCAAAGAAATCGGAATTGTGCCATCCCGTTCTCCAGATTAAGAATATATGTATGTATACACATACAATTTTCGCTGACTTGTCTTTGAGATAATTGAATTGTTCAAAAAGGCAACGTATTTTTTTCGATATACATATGTACATTAAAATGAGATGGGATTTAGAATAGCATCACCCCCGAGTCCAAGGTCGAAATGAATACATACGGTTAGACGAACTTCGGGAAGACTTTAGTACACCGTCCCAGGATTTCGCGAATAAAATGGGTATGGTCGGATAGAGGAGGTTCTCCAGATCAAGATAAATAAATAAATAAATATTTAGGGTGTATTTACAGGTACCGCTGTATTATAGTTTTTCCGATATTTGCATTTAAAGTTCATAAATTCAACTATTTAAAGGGCATGTTTCTTCGATTTGTAATAAATTTTTTCTACCCATTTGCCTAATATTAAATAGTGCAAAAATACTTTTGTTCAATTTTTTCCAATTAATAATCAGTGAGCACAATTCCGATTTCTTAGCGACGCGATCTGAAAGTACAGTTGAAAAGAGAAAGTCCTCTTCATTTAAAAATATGTAGGCATATACATATGTATAAAGCAAACGCTTAGTTTACGAGATATTCGACTTTAAAGTACAAAAATTCCCAAAATTCAAATATTTCAATGAGCTATTTCACTACATTTAACACACTTTATCCACATTTTTACTTCAAATTCATTTAATTGAACTGTAAACATTTAAACAAATTCAAAAGGAAATGGAGCACTGCCATATGATAATAAACAAATATGAGCCATTCGCTGAAATTTGTCTTTTTCGCTTTAATCCCTATTTCTTTCTTTAGAAATCAAATAGCACTGACAGACGAGCGAAATTAATGCGCCTTAAGCAACGCTAATGCGCATTGAAATTTTATGATGACAGACTTGTGCATTTATACAGCTGTTAGTGAAATTTGTTTATTTATTAAAAAACAAAAGTGAAGTAAAAAATTATTAACCCTTAACCACCTGAGCCCTATATCAGTTACGTAACCACCTGAGCACGGTCACAGTGACCGCATCGGATACACTTGAACTTTCTTAGGATTTTAAGGTTTTATTATAAGAACACATTAATAAAACTCTTTAATATATATTAAATTATTTATTTAACTGAAAAAGAAACAAAAACAAAACATATTTTTCTCATAAATGTGAACAATTGCTGGCACATTTTAACTAAAATTACATACTAGTTTACATATTGAGATCTATCCACATAGGAACAAAATGTTATATAAAATTCTGACTTTCTTTAAAGAATATAATAATATTCTAATGACATAAAAAAATAAAAGTAAAAAAAAAAATCAAAACTTCGAGAAAATTACAGGGGGTAAATTCTTACAATTTTTCACGACAATTTTTGCACACTTTGTTAGAGCTTTCCACACAGATTGGATTTTTACATATAAAACACAAATGAAATGTTTTTCGTTTCTTCTTGGGATCACAAGTTGAACACGTTTTACGTTTTTCAAGATGATCAGCTTCAGAAACAGAAGGCAATTTTTCTTATATTTTCAAGATCCGGCGAATAAAAGTTTTGATGTCACGAGGAGTGTGCTTGTTATTTTCTCGACGATTCATGTGTGGCATGGTCAGATCTTCTGCTAGCTGCTTCATAAATTTAAATCTACTTCTAGTTTTCTTGGCCTGATTTTGTACGCTCATGACATAAGTATTGGAAGCTGATATATCTAACAGACGAAAAAAAATGCACAAAGGCCATCTTTGCGTTCGTCGCGCCGTGGTATAGTTCGCACACCTTTGATCCAATAAATCAACGCCAATTTTAGTTTCATTGTAGTATAATATTATTTCGGGCTTTTTTGTATTATCGTCTACGTTTGCTGTATGGTGCATGCTGGAAATTAACACTACAGCACGGTTTTTTCTCGGCACAAAAGATGCCAAAGTAATATTTTTAGTAAAACCGAAAAGCGAGGTTCCAATTTCTCGTCGCCGATTTGGTTTGAATTCTGGCGGAATTTCTGTTTTATTTTTTTTTTAAGTACCCACAAGAGATAACTTTTTATCTTTCAAACCATCGACTAGTTCAACTGAACAAAACCAATTATCAGCAGTGATGTTTCTATTCGACCCTTCAATTGGCGATATGAGTCGTAAAACTGCTTGAGTAGGTTTTGAAAATCGAGTTTGTTCTGATGTCAAATTGGTCCCGACCGAGTCTTTACCTAAATATATGTAAGCATTGAGTAAATAACCATTTCGGGCATCTGTAAGGCACATAATTTTTAAGCCATATTTAGCAGGCTTCTTTGGCATAAACACCCTAAAACGACACCGACCTCGAAAAGCTATCAGCATCTCATCAATACAGGCACAGGTTCCGATGCTGTAAACCTTTTGGCAATTTTGAATGAAAGAGCTGAATAGCTCGGCGATTGGAGCAGAAATGTCAGTCTCCCGCCGTTGCGCTCTTGTTTCTGCATCATCGAAACGAATTGCTTTCATCAAAATCTCGAATTTATTTTTACTTAGAATGCAACGATATATTTCTCTTCCTGAGCCATCAGAACTATACCACGACGTATAATGTTCCCGATTGTCTTTAAAAATAGCTGTATAGAATAAAAAACCAATAAATGCTTTTAACTCTATGAGATCAACATCATGAACACAGCCTTGGTTTTTATATCTTGGTGGTAACTGGCTTATTTTGTCGTTGGTATGTATCACTATGTTTTCCAGCATCTCATCTGTAAATAAAATGCTCCAAAGGTCAAGAGGTGTTGTAGAATCATTGAGAACTTCATGATAGGCCAATTTAAGTCCTTGTCCTTGCGATACAATGTTATGCCGCAAAGTTCTAGTACGACTAGCAATTGACACAGAAGACCACCGCAAACGATTTTTTCCAAAATAGTTCCGATTTCTAGTCTGGAGTTGTGACAAGGGTAACTCGTCTTCTGAAGAAAATTCCTCAAATATACCTCCCTCCGGCTGTCCATCGGCACTTTGCTCATCAGAAGACGACACTTGCAGGCAGTCATCAGATTCACAGTCATCTAAAACCACAGGAACTTCCAAATCCTCAGGGTCTATATCACTGTAACTCTCATCCAAGGTTTGCTTCACATCCGACAGCTCCTCATCTAACCATCTCGTAATATTTTCGATGTTTACATCCATTTTTACTCTAAAACAATAAACATAAACGTAACACACAATAATCAGATAACTACCTGCACGCAGTCACCATGACCGCTATCAAAATATTTTTACTCACGAGCGCACACGCGACACTAAACCACCACCAGAAAAGGTACACGAACGCACACTAACACGCGATAACGAACTCCTACGAAATTAAAATTCAAAAAGTCATTGCGGTCACCATGACCGCTGCCAGGTGGTTAAGGGTTAAGATAAATTACTAATAGAAAGTTTGGTATTTTTGGAAATCAATATATGTAATTCGTTTATTATTAACTAAGTTAAAAGATAATAGAGTCAAATTAAAAGCAATAATTGATATAAATGCGAAAAAAGTGTGTGAAAAAGTTCAGAATATTGGAAAAATGGATAGCAAACTGTGCGTTGTTTATTTTCTGCTGTCTAAAAATATTAAAAATTAATTAGCAATATAAAACTGCTTACCTCTGACGCTGTAAACGCAAAGGAGGAAGCAGGCTTCAAGCGACATCTGTCTAAAAATAGCAAAAATCAGCCATTTTTGAGCACTGTTGCCTACTCAAATTTGGTAAATTCAGCTAAATGCACGAAATTCTTGTGCATCATGTTGTGATAGACGGAAGACACGTCTCCAGTGTTCTAGACGTGCGTACGCTCCGAGGGTCTTACATTGACTCGAACCACTATCTTGTTGCAGCCAAGATTCGCACCCACCTCTGTGCAGCAAAAAGCGCACGTCAACAAACACAAGGAAGGTTCGACGTCGAGAAACTGCAATCACAACAGACAGCCGAACGATTTTCTGCTCCGCTTGCACTTCTGGTCTCTGAGACTCGTCAACAACTCGGCATAAGGGAACTGTGGGACGGTATTTCAAACTCTTTACGCAGAGCTGCTTCCGAAACCATTGGTCTTCGGAAAATGCAAAAGAACAGCTGGCACGACGAGGAGTGCCGTGTCGCAGCGGAGATAAAACAGGCTGCCTACCTCGTAACGTTACGATCGACCACAACACGTGCGGGATGGGATAGATACCGAGAGTTGAAGAGGGAAGCGAGACGCATTTCCAGACAGAAAAAGAAAGAGGCGGAAATGCGTGAGTAGGAAGAGCTTGATAAGCTGGCCGACACGGGTAATGCTCGAAAATTCTACGAAAAAATGCGGCGGTTTACAGAATGTTTCAAGACCGGAGCATACTCTTGTAGAACCCCCAATGGTGATCTAGTCACCGATGCCCAAAGCATACTTAAATTATGGAGGGAACACTTCTCCAGCCTGCTGAATGGCAGTGAAAGTACAACGCCAGGAGAAGGTGAACCCGATTCCCCAATCGATGACGATGGAGCAGACGTTCCATTGCCCGATCATGAAGAAGTTCGAATTGCAATTATCCGCCTGAAGAACAACAAAGCGGCGGGGGCCGATGGATTACCGGCCGAGCTATTCAAACACGGTGTCGAAGAACTGAAAAGGAGCATGCATCAGCTTCTTTGCAAAATATGGTCGGACGAAAGCATGCCCAACGATTAGAATTTAAGTGGGCTCTGCCCAATCCACAAAAAGGGAGAAGACCCCACAATCTGCGCCAATTACCGTGGGAAAAGCCTCCTCAACATCGCGTATAAGGTTCTATCGAGGGAATTGTGTGAAAGATTAAAACCCACTGTCAACAAACTGATTGGACCTTATCAGTGTGGCTTTAGACCTGGCAAATTTACAGCCGACCAGATATTCACCATGCGGCAAATCTTGGAAAAGACCAGTGAGAGGAGAATCGACACACACTACCTCATCGTCGATTTCAAAGCTACTTTCGACAGCACGAAAAGGAGCTGCCTCTATGCCGCGATGTCTGAATTTGGTATCCCCTCAAAACTAACACGGCTGTGTAAACTGACGTTGAGCAACACGGAAAGCTCCGTCAGGATCGGGAAGGACCTCTCCGAGCCGTTCGATACCAAACGAGGTTTCAGGCAAGGGGGCTCCCCCTATCGTGCGACTTCTTCAATTTTTTTTTTTTTTTTTTAAATATTTTATTTATTGTATCTGCTTTTTCTTAAAGCCTAACAATAAGTAATAAAATCTTAAATCTATTTAAAACAAGTAAGGAAGGGCTAAGTTCGGGTGTCACCGAACATTTTATACTCTCGCATGATAAAGTGATAATCGAGATTTCATTATACGTCATTTACATATTTTTCAAATACCGTATTTTTGTAAAGTTTTATTCCGCTATCATCATTGGTTCCTAATGTATATACTCGTATTATACAGAAAAGGCATCAGATGGAATTCAAAATAGCGTTATATTGGAAGAAGGCGTGGTTGTGAACCGGTTTCACCCATATTTCGTACATGTCATCAGGGTGTTAAGAAAATATTATATACCGAATTTCATTGAAATCGGTCTAGTAGTTCCTGAGATATGGTTTTTGGTCCATAAGTGGGCGTCGCCACGCCCATTTTAAATTTTTAAAAAAGCCTGGGTGCAGCTTCCTTCTGCAATTTCTTCCGTAAAATTTGGTGTTTCTGACGTTTTTTGTTAGTCGGTTAACGCACTTTTAGTGATTTTCAACATAACTTTTGTAGGGGAGGTGGGCGTGGTTATTATCCGATTTCTTCCATTTTTAAACTGGATATGGAA
>NW_026089622.1:17693826-17767063 GCF_024586455.1 Bactrocera neohumeralis
ATATTCACATTTGCAATCACTATTGAGTTGCTTCAAATCATTATCTTAACATATTTAAGTTAATTAATCTTCTTTATCTTACTGAAGTTGACATAAAGCTATAACGGCAGTGCATTTGGAAGAATTCGACAATCTTATATTTAGGTATAAAGTCGATTTTCTTGTATATTCACATTTGACAATCACTATTGAGTTGCTTCAAATCATTATCTTAACATATTTAAGTTAATTAATCTTCTTTATCTTACTGAAGTTGACATAAAGCTATAACGGCAGTGCATTTGGAAGAATTCGACAATCTTATATTTAGGTATAAAGTCGATTTTCTTGTATATTCACATTTGACAATCTATTGATATTTCAAATCATTATCTTAACATAAGTTAATTTTTTTATCTTATATTGACATTTGCAATCGGCAGTGCATTTGGAAGAATTCGACAATCTTATATTGAGGTATAAAGTCGATTTTTTTGTATATTCACATTTAGCAATCGATATTGAGTTGCTTCAAATCACTACTTTAACATATTTAAGTTATTTAACCTTCTTCATCTTACTGAAGTTGACATAAAGCTATAACGGCAGTGCATTTGGAAGAATTCGACAATCTTATATTTAGGTATAAAGTCGATTTTCTTGTATATTCACATTTGACAATCACTATTGAGTTGCTTCAAATCATTATCTTAACATATTTAAGTTAATTAATCTTCTTTATCTTACTGAAGTTGACATAAAGCTATAACGGCAGTGCATTTGGAAGAATTCGACAATCTTATATTTAGGTATAAAGTCGATTTTCTTGTATATTCACATTTGCAATCACTATTGAGTTGCTTCAAATCATTATCTTAACATATTTAAGTTAATTAATCTTCTTTATCTTACTGAAGTTGACATAAAGCCATAACGGCAGTGCATTTGGAAAAATTCCGCAATCTTATATTTAGGTATAAAGTTGATTTTCTTGTAAACACACATAGAGCAATCGATATCGAGTTACTTCAAATGATAGGTTCAACATATTTAAGTTAATTAATCTTCTTTATCTTACTGAAGTTGACATAAAGCTATAACGGCAGTGCATTTGGAAGAATTCGACAATCTTATATTTAGGTATAAAGTCGATTTTCTTGTATATTCACATTTGACAATCACTATTGAGTTGCTTCAAATCATTATCTTAACATATTTAAGTTAATTAATCTTCTTTATCTTACTGAAGTTGACATAAAGCTATAACGGCAGTGCATTTGGAAGAATTCGACAATCTTATATTTAGGTATAAAGTCGATTTTCTTGTATATTCACATTTGACAATCACTATTGAGTTGCTTCAAATCATTATCTTAACATATTTAAGTTAATTAATCTTCTTTATCTTACTGAAGTTGACATAAAGCTATAACGGCAGTGCATTTGGAAGAATTCGACAATCTTATATTTAGGTATAAAGTCGATTTTATATTCACATTTGACAATCACTATTGAGTTGCTTCAAATCATTATCTTAACATATTTAAGTTAATTAATCTTCTTTATCTTACTGAAGTTGACATAAAGCTATAACGGCAGTGCATTTGGAAGAATTCGACAATCTTATATTTAGGTATAAAGTCGATTTTCTTGTATATTCACATTTGACAATCACTATTGAGTTGCTTCAAATCATTATCTTAACATATTTAAGTTAATTAATCTTCTTTATCTTACTGAAGTTGACATAAAGCTATAACGGCAGTGCATTTGGAAGAATTCGACAATCTTATATTTAGGTATAAAGTCGATTTTCTTGTATATTCACATTTGACAATCACTATTGAGTTGCTTCAAATCATTATCTTAACATATTTAAGTTAATTAATCTTCTTTATCTTACTGAAGTTGACATAAAGCTATAACGGCAGTGCATTTGGAAGAATTCGACAATCTTATATTTAGGTATAAAGTCGATTTTCTTGTATATTCACATTTGACAATCACTATTGAGTTGCTTCAAATCATTATCTTAACATATTTAAGTTAATTAATCTTCTTTATCTTACTGAAGTTGACATAAAGCTATAACGGCAGTGCATTTGGAAGAATTCGACAATCTTATATTTAGGTATAAAGTCGATTTTCTTGTATATTCACATTTGCAATCACTATTGAGTTGCTTCAAATCATTATCTTAACATATTTAAGTTAATTAATCTTCTTTATCTTACTGAAGTTGACATAAAGCTATAACGGCAGTGCATTTGGAAGAATTCGACAATCTTATATTTAGGTATAAAGTCGATTTTCTTGTATATTCACATTTGACAATCACTATTGAGTTGCTTCAAATCATTATCTTAACATATTTAAGTTAATTAATCTTCTTTATCTTACCGAAGTTGACATAAAGCTATAACGGCAGTGCATTTGGAAGAATTCGACAATCTTATATTTAGGTATAAAGTCGATTTTCTTGTATATTCACATTTGACAATCACTATTGAGTTGCTTCAAATCATTATCTTAACATATTTAAGTTAATTAATCTTCTTTATCTTACTGAAGTTGACATAAAGCTATAACGGCAGTGCATTTGGAAGAATTCGACAATCTTATATTTAGGTATAAAGTCGATTTTCTTTGTCACATTATTCACATTTGCAATCACTATTGAGTTGCTTCAAATCATTATCTTAACATATTTAAGTTAATTAATCTTCTTTATCTTACTGAAGTTGACATAAAGCCATAACGGCAGTGCATTTGGAAGAATTCGACAATCTTATATTCAGGTATAAAGTCGATTTTCTTGTATATACACCTTTAGCAGTCGATATTGAGTTGCTTTAAATCATTAATTTAACATATTTAAGTTAATTAACCTTCTTTATCTTACTGAAGTTGACATAAAGCTATAACGGCAGTGCATTTGGAAGAATTCGACAATCTTATATTTAGGTATAAAGTCGATTTTCTTGTATATTCACATTTGACAATCACTATTGAGTTGCTTCAAATCATTATCTTAACATATTTAAGTTAATTAATCTTCTTTATCTTACTGAAGTTGACATAAAGCTATAACGGCAGTGCATTTGGAAGAATTCGACAATCTTATATTTAGGTATAAAGTCGATTTTCTTGTATATTCACATTTGCAATCACTATTGAGTTGCTTCAAATCATTATCTTAACATATTTAAGTTAATTAATCTTCTTTATCTTACTGAAGTTGACATAAAGCTATAACGGCAGTGCATTTGGAAGAATTCGACAATCTTATATTTAGGTATAAAGTCGATTTTCTTGTATATTCACATTTGCAATCACTATTGAGTTGCTTCAAATCATTATCTTAACATATTTAAGTTAATTAATCTTCTTTATCTTACTGAAGTTGACATAAAGCTATAACGGCAGTGCATTTGGAAGAATTCGACAATCTTATATTTAGGTATAAAGTCGATTTTCTTGTATATTCACATTTGACAATCACTATTGAGTTGCTTCAAATCATTATCTTAACACATATTTAAGTTAATTAATCTTCTTTTAATCTTCATTTGGAAAATTCTTATATTTATCTTGTATTTACTGAAGTTGACATAAAGTTGCATATAACGGCAGTGCATTTGGAAGAATTCGACAATCTTATATTTAGGTATAAAGTCGATTTTCTTGTATATTCACATTTGCAATCACTATTGAGTTGCTTCAAATCATTATCTTAACATATTTAAGTTAATTAATCTTCTTTATCTTACTGAAGTTGACATAAAGCTATAACGGCAGTGCATTTGGAAGAATTCGACAATCTTATATTTAGGTATAAAGTCGATTTTCTTGTATATTCACATTTGACAATCACTATTGAGTTGCTTCAAATCATTATCTTAACATATTTAAGTTAATTAATCTTCTTTATCTTACTGAAGTTGACATAAAGCTATAACGGCAGTGCATTTGGAAGAATTCGACAATCTTATATTTAGGTATAAAGTCGATTTTCTTGTATATTCACATTTGCAATCACTATTGAGAGTTGCTTCAAATCATTATCTTAACATATTTAAGTTAATTAATCTTCTTTATCTTACTGAAGTTGACATAAAGCTATAACGGCAGTGCATTTGGAAGAATTCGACAATCTTATATTTAGGTATAAAGTCGATTTTCTTGTATATTCACATTTGCAATCACTATTGAGTTGCTTCAAATCATTATCTTAACATATTTAAGTTAATTAATCTTCTTTATCTTACTGAAGTTGACATAAAGCTATAACGGCAGTGCATTTGGAAGAATTCGACAATCTTATATTTAGGTATAAAGTCGATTTTCTTGTATATTCACATTTGCAATCACTATTGAGTTGCTTCAAATCATTATCTTAACATATTTAAGTTAATTAATCTTCTTTATCTTACTGAAGTTGACATAAAGCTATAACGGCAGTGCATTTGGAAGAATTCGACAATCTTATATTTAGGTATAAAGTCGATTTTCTTGTATATTCACATTTGACAATCACTATTGAGTTGCTTCAAATCATTATCTTAACATATTTAAGTTAATTAATCTTCTTTATCTTACTGAAGTTGACATAAAGCTATAACGGCAGTGCATTTGGAAGAATTCGACAATCTTATATTTAGGTATAAAGTCGATTTTCTTGTATATTCACATTTGACAATCACTATTGAGTTGCTTCAAATCATTATCTTAACATATTTAAGTTAATTTGCCTTCTTTATCTTACTGAAGTTGACATAAAGCTATAACGGCAGTGCATTTGGAAGAATTCGACAATCTTATATTCAGGTATAAAGTCGATTTTCTTATATATTCACATTTAGAAGTCGATATTTAGTTGCTTCAAATCGTTGGTATAACATATCTAAGTTTACTTACCATTTTATCTTCCTGAAGTGGACATAAAGCTATAACGGCAGTGCATTTGGAAGAATTCGACAATCTTATATTTAGGTATAAAGTCGATTTTCTTGTATATTCACATTTGACAATCACTATTGAGTGCTTCAAATCATTATCTTAACATATTTAAGTTAATTAATCTTCTTTATCTTACTGAAGTTGACATAAAGCTATAACGGCAGTGCATTTGGAAGAATTCGACAATCTTATATTTAGGTATAAAGTCGATTTTCTTGTATATTCACATTTGACAATCACTATTGAGTTGCTTCAAATCATTATCTTAACATATTTAAGTTAATTAATCTTCTTTATCTTACTGAAGTTGACATAAAGCTATAACGGCAGTGCATTTGGAAGAATTCGACAATTTTATATTCAGGTATAAAGTCGATTTTTTTTTCTTGTATATTCACATTTGCAATCACTATTGAGTTGCTTCAAATCATTATCTTAACATATTTAAGTTAATTAATCTTCTTTATCTTACTGAAGTTGACATAAAGCTATAACGGCAGTGCATTTGGAAGAATTCGACAATCTTATATTTAGGTATAAAGTCGATTTTCTTGTATATTCACATTTGCAATCACTATTGAGTTGCTTCAAATCATTATCTTAACATATTTAAGTTAATTAATCTTCTTTATCTTACTGAAGTTGACATAAAGCATTTATAACGGCAGTGCATTTGGAAGAATTCGACAATCTTATATTTAGGTATAAAGTCGATTTTCTTGTATATTCACATTTGCAATCGATATTGAGATGATTCAAATCATTGGCTTCACATATTTAAGTTAATTAATCTTCTTTATCTTACTGAAGTTGACATAAAGCTATAACGGCAGTGCATTTGGAAGAATTCGACAATCTTATATTTAGGTATAAAGTCGATTTTCTTGTATATTCACATTTGACAATCACTATTGAGTTGCTTCAAATCATTATCTTAACATATTTAAGTTAATTAACCTTCTTTATCTTACTGAAGTTGACATAAAGCTATAACGGCAGTGCATTTGGAAGAATTCGACAATCTTATATTTAGGTATAAAGTCGATTTTCTTGTATATTCACATTTGCAATCATATTGAGTTGCTTCAAATCATTATCTTAACATATTTAAGTTAATTAATCTTCTTTATCTTACTGAAGTTGACATAAAGCTATAACGGCAGTGCATTTGGAAGAATTCGACATTCTTATATTCAGGTATAAAGTCGATTTTCTTGCACATACACATTAGAAATCTATATCAAGTTGCTTCAAATCATTATCTTAACATATTTAAGTTAATTAATCTTCTTTATCTTACTGAAGTTGACATAAAGCTATAACGGCAGTGCATTTGGAAGAATTCGACAATCTTATATTTAGGTATAAAGTCGATTTTCTTGTATATTCACATTTGCAATCACTATTGAGTTGCTTCAAATCATTATCTTAACATATTTAAGTTAATTAACTTTCTTCATCTTACCGAAGTTGACATAAAGCTATAACGGCAGTGCATTTGGAAGAATTCAACATTCTCATATTCAGGTATAAAGTCGATTTTCTTGTATACACACACTTAGCAGTCGCTATTGAGTTGCTTCAAATCATCATTAGTTTAACATATTTAAGTTAATTAATCTTCTTTATCTTACTGAAGTTGACATAAAGCTATAACGGCAGTGCATTTGGAAGAATTCGACAATCTTATATTTAGGTATAAAGTCGATTTTCTTGTATATTCACATTTGCAATCACTATTGAGTTGCTTCAAATCATTATCTTAACATATTTAAGTTAATTAACCTTCTTCATCTTACCGAAGTTGACATAAAGCTATAACGGCAGTGCATTTGGAAGAATTCGACAATCTTATATTTAGGTATAAAGTCGATTTTCTTGTATATTCACATTTGCAATCACTATTGAGTTGCTTCAAATCATTATCTTAACATATTTAAGTTAATTAATCTTCTTTATCTTACTGAAGTTGACATAAAGCTATAACGGCAGTGCATTTGGAAGAATTCGACAATCTTATATTTAGGTATAAAGTCGATTTTCTTGTATATTCACATTTGCAATCACTATTGAGTTGCTTCAAATCATTATCTAACATATTTAAGTTAATTAACTTTCTTCATCTTACTGAAGTTGACATAAAGCCATAACGGCAGTGCATTTGGAAGAATTCGACAATCTTATATTTAGGTATAAAGTCGATTTTCTTGTATATTCACATTTGACAATCACTATTGAGTTGCTTCAAATCATTATCTTAACATATTTAAGTTAATTAATCTTCTTTATCTTACTGAAGTTGACATAAAGCTATAACGGCAGTGCATTTGGAATGATTCGACATTCTTATATTCAGGTATAAAGTCGATTTTCTTGTATATACACATTTAGCAATCGATATTGAGTTACTTCAAATCATTACTTTAACATATTTAAGTTAATTAACCTTCTTTATCTTACTGAAGTTGACATAAAGCTATAACGGCAGTGCATTTGGAAGAATTCGACAATCTTATATTTAGGTATAAAGTCGATTTTCTTGTATATTCACATTTGACAATCACTATTGAGTTGCTTCAAATCATTATCTTAACATATTTAAGTTAATTAATCTTCTTTATCTTACTGAAGTTGACATAAAGCTATAACGGCAGTGCATTTGGAAGAATTCGACAATCTTATATTTAGGTATAAAGTCGATTTTCTTGTATATTCACATTTGCAATCACTATTGAGTTGCTTCAAATCATTATCTTAACATATTTAAGTTAATTAATCTTCTTTATGGACCCCCACAAATAAACAAGAATGACGAGAGGGTCCATCAAGGAGCCTATCCAAGAGCTCCTCGTCCGGGTATTGGCAACCCCAGTGACTTGTCCAACCGAAACACCACTCAAACCTTCGGAAAACAGGTACCAGATTTTTTGAGTAGGGAAAGGCCAGAGAAAAGACCACACGGGAGTGGCCAGCAGGCGCTACCAAAGGTACAAAGGATAAACAACCTTACCCACGAACAGGATGAGTCCGAAGGAGAATATTGGAATAGTGACAATAATGATTATTACCACCAGAGTGAGGTTTATGAAGAGTTTAAACCAGTCGAATACCAAAACGAAGCAAATGACGAGGTGAATTTTTTAGGGTAAAATCCCTCTTACCCTATATCGAGCGGACAATCGGGGGAAGAGGTATAAAATTCCTTATCGACACTGGTGCCGCGAAGAGTTACATAAGATATCTCAACGATCTAAAGGGAATCAAACCCGCGACCCCACCTTTACAGCCAAATCCATCCACGGCACCACTGAAATTGATAAATATTGTACAATCAATATTTTTAACAAAAATACTAGATTTTTTATCCTACCCAACCTGGACACTTTCGACGGTATCATAGGTTTTGATCTATTAACTGAAGTGAACGGTAAAATAGATTGTAAAAATGGTCTTCTTAGTTATAATGGTGGATAGGAAAGGCTCTTTTATCACTACTGCCCGGACGTGAATAAATTAATAGAAACAAACGTGAGCGAGTTGGACATTCCTAAGTTACTGCAACAACATGCTAAAGTTTTCGCGGACCCCAATGAAGCTCTACCCTTTAACACCAATATCATAGGAACAATAAGGACCACCGATGACCTTCCGGTTTACTCAAGAAGCTACCCATACCCCATAGCTTCAGCCGAGTTTGTCAATAAGGAGATTTCGAACCTCTTGCGTGATGGTATAATAAGACCATCCCGCTCTCCTTATAATAATCCGATTTGAGTTGTAAGTAAAAAGGCCGTCGATGAAGATGGCAATAGGAGGTCCAGACTCGTGATAGATTTTAGGAAACTGAACAACAAAACGGTTAGTGACAAGTATCCAATCCCGGATACTTCTGTAATTCTGGCTAACATGGGAAATGCCAGGTTTTTTTCAACAATAGACCTCAAGTCCGGCTTCCACCAAATTAAGTTAGCTGAAAAGGGTCGGGAAAAAACAGCATTCTCAGTCAATAACGGCAAGTACGAGTTCTGTAGGCTCCCTTTTGGCTTAAAAAATGCACCCAGCATCTTCCAGAGAGCTATCGATGACGTATTAAGAGAAGAAATCGGTAAAATATGCCATGTCTACGATGTGATAATTTTTTCAGAAAGTGCTGAGCAACATTCAAAGGACATAGACCAGGTACTACACAAACTTCATGCCGCTAACATGCGAGTTTCCGCTGAAAAATCTAAATTTTTTCAAGAAAGCGTCGAATTTCTGGGCTTTACAGTTTCTAAAGAAGGTATAAAGACATGCCCCGATAAAGTCAGGGATATTTTGGACTTCGCTGTTCCCAAATCCTTGAGAGCCTTACGCTCATTCTTGGGATTGGCCGGCTATTACAGACGATTCGTAAAAGACTACGCTGCGATTACAAAGCCTCTAACAAAATACTTGCGTGGGGAAAATGGAAATATCGGTGCTAACCAATCCCGGAAAATCGAAATAACATTAGATAAGAAGCACTTAACGCCTTTGGTAGAATTAAAAAGATTCATTACATCAGAGGATGTACTGCTCCTTTACCCAGGCTACAAACAGCCCTTTGATCTGACAACGGACGCCTTTTCACATGCCATAGGCGCTGTTTTGTCGCAAAACGGCAGACCCATCACCATAATCTCGAGAACTCTGTCTCAGACAGAGGAAATCTATGCGACCAATGAACGAGAGCTCTTGGCGATCGTATGGGCCCTACAAAAATTGCGCAACTATTTGTACGGCGTAAAACACCTAAACATCTATACTGATCATCAACCACTCACCTTTGCTCTGTCCGATAAAAACCCAAATGCAAAGATGAAAAGGTGGCGCGCTTTTGCTGAGGAGTTTTCACCCAAGTTTCACTACAAACCTGGCAAAGAAAACTTTATCGCCGATGCACTTTCCCGGCAATACATAAATGCCTTGGATCATGAGGCAGACACAGAAAGTATGGCCACCAACAGCGAGTTATCACTCACTCAAGTAATAACTACAGTAAAGCACCTCATTAATTGTTTCCAAACTCAGATTATTTTGGAAGAGGGAGCCAAATTACCAGTTAGCACGTCAATCCGCTTTAGGACACGAGTAAGGCATCGAATATCGTTCAGTAATCTACAGGATTTACTGAAATCCATTAAACAATGTGTTAACCCGAACGTCGTTAACGGGTTGCTATGCGAACTCCCCACTCTGGCACTGATCCAAAGCGAACTTACCACATCTTTCCCGAGAATAAAGTTCCGTCACACTACAAAACAGGTTATCGACGTTTTCAATAAGGAAGACCAAAGAGAGATCCTCCAAACCGAACACATTCGCGCACATAGATCCTGTCGCGAAAATGAACAACAAGTCTTAGAGAATTACTACTTTCCTGACTTAAGGAAAATGTTAAAAGAAATAGTTTCAAACTGCAAAATTTGTCACGAAGCCAAATACCGACGACATCCCCCAAACCCTGAAATAGGGTCAACCCCCATACCTTTTTACCCAGGAGAAATCCTTCACGTTGACATTTATTCAACAGACAAAACGCATTTTCTCACAACAATAGATAAATTCTCTAAATTTGCAATAGTTTTTCCAATAAAATCTAGAGCCATAGTAGATATTAAGGAACCAATCTATGAACTCCTCAACCTTTACAGAAATACTAAAGTTCTGGTTTGCGATAACGAGAGGTCATTGAATTCTGAGACTATTAGAGCAATCCAAAAAAACCACTTCGGAGTCACGATCTACACCACACCACCGGCTCATAGTGCGACTAACGGCCAAGTGGAAAGGTTCCACAGTACATTAACGGAAATCGCACGTTGCCAAAAGCTCGAGACCTGCATTTCCGACACTGCCGAATTAATCCTGCTAGCCACGTTTAAATACAACCGCACCATACACTCCGTAACAGGCAAGAAACCCATAGATGTCATACATGCAGCGCCTGACGAACTTAACGAAATAAAAAACAAACTTATATGCACCCAACAAAAGGACTTAAGAATACACAATATAAAAAAACAAAAAAAGACAATATAAGTCAGGAGAAAAAGTTTTTGTAAAGACCAACAGGAGAATAGGAAACAAATTTACTAGACTTTACACCGAAAAAACAGTCCAAAACGATTTAGGTACCTATGTTTTGATAGACGGACGCAAAGTTCACAAATCCAACTTAAAAAACTAAAACTTCTCCCTCCTCCTTAGGATAACCCTACTCTTGGCAATGAACCATTGGACTACCGCGAGGATATTCAACTATACCACCTCTCACTACATTCCATTAACAACAGGGAAAGTAATCCTCCATGAACAATACGAGTTTTTACTACACAAGACAAACTTATCAGAATTCGAGACGATAGCCGAAGAGACGGACACAATATTAAAGCAATTTCCGCATTCCCACGCCAGGCAACTACTTCGAAACGACGCTAACGAAATATTAAAACTACTAGACGCGGTCAGAGTACATCACCGACATGCGTAGGACTGCATTAAAATACATAACCGGCACCCCGGACTTTGATGACTTTCAAACAATTGAGACCAGAGCTGAAGCCCTAATAGAAGCAAACGAACAGCAGGCAACAATTAATTTAGTTACACAGAAACAAATAAACGATAAACCGTCAAGGTGACAGTTAATAAACCTTTAGCACAGGCAAAACAGACACAGATCGACACTAGAAATCTCTTTTCTTTAGTCAGTACTAGAAATAGAGCGGTGATAATGGAATTAGAAACTATTATAACGTCTGTAGCTCTAGGAAAAGTAAATGTTATTAACCCCATTCTGCTTAATGGCATGGAAATAAATAATATATTAGCTGCTGAGCTCTCTACAAATACCAGTATAACTGACATACTTTCTGTTTCTAAACTTAAGATATTTCAAAATACACAATTTATTTATTTCATTATTAAATACCCAAAAATAGCTAGAGTTTGTAACAAGGTAAAGTTGCTGCCCGTAATCCAGGAAGGAAAGATTATTTCCTTGGAAACAAATCTTATTGCCGAATGCAACAGAGAATACATCCCACTTTATAATTGCAAGGAAGCCATACAAGCAAACTTCTGCCAACCCTTGAAAGAAAGTTCCTGTGTACGACAACTATTGAACCAGCACTTCGCAGAATGCAAATCCAAATCCGCCGATCACGTTCTCGCTCTTGAGGAGATCGATAACGGTGTAATTCTAATTAATGATCAACCGCTGTAATAAAAAATGAAAATTTGACAAGATTAGCTAGAGGAACCTTTTTGATAACATTCAAAGGGGAAATTACAATAAACTCCACCGTTTATAGCAATTGGAACGAGGTAATACTTTCGCATCCTGAAGCAGTACCCGCGCAGCACGTTAACTTTACAGAACATATCGAGTTATTATCACTCCCACACCTACAAAGAGTTAATATAAAAAACCTCAGGCACATAGCGCACCTACAGAATCTTATTGAAACCCGCTCCATACAATCGGGAACCGCCTTGATCCTAATCCTAATTGCCACAGCTATGAGCATAGCAATATTTCTGCGAAACGACAAAGAAATATGGTAGTACTGAAGAACATCATAAAGGAAACCGGGGACGCTTTCACTTCAAGAGGGGGAGTAGTTAGCACAGGTAACCAAACATCCGGCAAAAATATCACTTGCACCGAATTCGCTGACGGCGCGTCTGCAACTTTATCAGAACTCAATACCGCATTAAGTATGCATCCGGCCATTATGCTGATCGCACGCTTTTAGCCTTGCGCGTGACAACAACAAACAAAGTGTAAGCAACTAAGAAGTCACACGGCCAATAACGTGCAGCAACCAAAGTTAGGGCGAAGTAGTGTAGGTATTTAGACGCTAACGTCGCTCGTATGTAATTCAGTTATTTCAACTCTTCCGCTGAGACCGGCTGCCCTTGGTAATACCAAGAGAAATAAAATTTTTAAAACAAATTCAAAGAGAAATTGTTTACTTATATGTAGTTAAAATTAAATTCGAAAATTCATAGTAATTGAGTATTGCAATACATTTGGAATAGATGATGTTCTTGGTAATATAAAAATGGTAAATATTTTACATAATAAAAAAAAATTTATAATTTATTCAATTATTATCTAATTCACTTTATTAATATATTTCTTAAAATATTTGATTTTAGATTTATAAAGGCACTTGACGCAACAAGTGCCAAAATGATTTGCATAACATTGTTTTGTTTGAATTATTCAATTAATTCAAATATTATGCCAGAAAATAGCAAAAAAAAAACAACAAACACATTCGGGAGCTCCAAATTTTTTGCTACCGCTACGCCAGAGCATAGCGCAGAACTTAATTTTTGCTCCCGCTCCAGCTATAGTTTTTTACCTAACAAAACTCGGAGCAGAGTAGAGCACATACTTTACATTGGTATGCTAAAGCTACGCTGTGGCTCCCGACAAAGTGAGAGCGATAGCGATAGCATGCAATAATTTTAGAAATTTTGCTGCTACGGAGTAGTAAATGAGAACCCTGCATAGTAGTTCAAAAATATGAATTCTTATTTTTCCCAGAAATACGTTTGTAAAAAAAGGGATCTTTTTCTTATTATTTCATTTTTCCCAGAAATACATTTGTAAACAAAAGGATCTCCATCCTTTTTTTTTATTTTCCACATAAAAGATTTAAACAGTTCAAGGGCTCAAAACATGGGCTACATCAGCTACCTACCCAAATGCTACCTTCGCAAATGATAAAATAAATTTTTCAAAGGCTCAAAGCATGCGCTACATCAGCTCGAACCTACCTACTCTACGCCTTTGCGCAAATGATTATCTTATGATAACAAATGCCCACATACAGATTTGGCAATGGCAATAGCAATAGATTTGACAGTTCGCAAGACATAGATTTTATCCTGTCGAGATGCCCCGTAAGGGTGCATTTAGAAGTGGGATATAAATCACCACATAACACATAAACACTGCGAAGAGTGCAATATGATTTGGTATGTCCATATTCTTGGCAGTTAGTACATTGTATCAGACTGTTTCTTTTATGTGGTTCTTCTACAGTTAGTTTACGATGCAGCAAATATTTAAAATTATATAATATATTGGATGTGTTTAATTTTTTTTAAGTTGATTTGAGTTCGGCAACAATTCAATTTTAAACATTGACTGTGGTACTTTGTTTTTATTAAATATATTTACAACTGTTTTAATACCAAAACCGCATTCTTCCAATGCTTCTTTGACTTCACTAGAGTCTACGGCGGACTTTATACCCTTGATTACAACAACTAGGCCCTTAGAGCTCTGCAGTTTATACGAATAATAATTCTTGTTTTTATTTGACAAAAATTTAACTATGTCCATAAAACTTTTTTCAGTGTTGGACTGAATTTTTATACCCTGAACAGGGTATATTAAGTTTGTCATGAAGTTTGTAACACCCAGAAGGAATCGTCGGAGACCCTATAAAGTATATATATAAATGATCAGTATGTCGAGCTGAGTCGATTTAGCCATGTCCGTCTGTCTGTCCGTCTATCCGTCTGTCTGTCTGTATATATACGAACTAGTCCCTCAGTTTTTAAGATATCGTTTGAAATTTTGCAAACGTCATTTTCTCTTCGAGAAGCTGCATTTGTCGGAACGGCCGATATCGGACCACTATAACATATAGCTGCCATACAAACTGAACGATCGGAATCAAATGCTTGTATGGAAATTTTCACATTTGGCAAGATATATTCGCGAAATTTGGTATATATTATTTTCTAAGGCAACAATGTAATCTCCGGAGAAATTGTTCAGATCGGTTAACTATAGCATATAGCTGCCATACAAACTGAACGATCGAAATCAAGTTCTTGTATGGACAACTTCCACATTTGACGTGATATATTCACGAAATTTAGTATATATTATTTTTTAAGGCAACAATGTAATCTCCGGAGAAATTGTTCAGAACGGATTACTATAGCATATAGCTTCCATACAAACTGAACACATAGTTACTAACAGAAATGCACCTGTGAAGGGTATTTAGCTTCGGTCGACTGTGGTGGTACCCTTCGCAACGTCGTCTGAACTCTTGATTAGTAAGGTAAATCTGTTGCCATTTAAAACTCCCGTTTTATTCATATTTGGTGTGCCGACTTGAAATTTTTTAGAATTGACCCCTGCCTTTGAAGGACTTAATTTCCTTTTTATATTAAAGTAGCGATCAATGCCAGTTTGCACAGACTGGCCTTTTTTTAATGGTACATTCTCACCTTGCGTTATGTTATTCTTCGCTGCCTGCGTGCTTGCTGACTCATCATTCTCACCGTTGCCTTGTTTGTTGTTATGAGCTGTATTCGCAGGCTCGACAAAGCTGCAGTAGGCATTCAGAGAATGCCTACGGCTTTGTTGGTGGGGTTGCGCTGCGCTCATGGTTTTTGTTTCTTTTATTGCGTATTTCGCACTTATGTATTTTTTTTTTATTATTTTTATTGTTTACAAAAGGTCTAATTTTTTGTCTTTTTTATGTTTTATTAACACTTTCGGCGTTATTTCCTAACGCTTGCACTTAATGCACTTTTTTGTATTTGTTTATTTTTATTTTTGTTTTTTAAAAAAAGTTTCTACGGAGCGCATCAATACACGTCCGCTTAGATTGAAAGCTCGCTCTTAGAATCTCAAATCTGCTGCTGGAGAAAATAGTTCGAGCTGCAGAACTAAATAGAGAAGGTACCATCTTCTATAAGAGTGTACAGCTGCTGGCGTATGCCGATGATATTGATATCATCGGCCTCAACACTTGCGCCGTTAGTTCTGCTTCTCCAGGCTTGACAAGGAAGCACAGAAAATGGGTCTGGCAGTGAACGAGGGCAAAACGAAATATCTACTGTCATCAAACAAACAGTCGTCACAATCGCGACTTGGCTCTCACGTCACTGTTGACGGTCATAACTTTGAAGTTGTAGATAATTTCGTCTACTTAGGAACCAACATTAACACCACCAATAATGTCAGCCTGGAGATCCAACGCAGGATTGCTCTTGCCAACAGGTGTTACTTCGGACTGAGTAGGCAATTGAAAAGTAAAGTCCTCTCTCGACAAACAAAAGCTAAACTCTATAAGTCGCTCATAATTCCCGTCCTGCTATTTGGTGCCGAGGCTTGGGCGATGACAGCAACCGACGAGTCGACGTTACGAGTTTTCGAGAGAAAAATTCTACGAAAGATTTATGGTCCTTTGCGCATTGGCCACGGCGAATATCGCATTCGATGGAACGATAAGCTGTACGAAATATACGACGACATAGACAGGAAAAGAGAAAGTCCTCTTCATTTAAAAATATATAGGCATATACATATGTATAAAGCAAACGCTTAGTTTACGAGATATTCGACTTTAAAGTTCAAAAATTCCCAAAATTCAAATATTTCAATGAGCTATTTCACTACATTTAACACACTTTATCCACATTTTCACTTCAAATTCATTTAATTAAACTATAAACATTTAAACAAATTCAAAATTAAAACCTTTTTGCTCTCGTAGTGAGAATAATTATTGTGCTAACAATTATGAGGAAATGGAGCGCTGCCATATGATAATAAGCAAATATGAGCTATTCGCTAAAATTTGTCTTTTTCGCTTTAATCCCTATTTGTCTTTTTCGCTTTAATCCCTATTTCTTTCTTTCGAAATCTTATAGCACTGACAGACGAGCAAAATTAATGCAACGCTAATGCGCATTGAAATTTTGTCGTGACAGACTTGTGCATTTATACAGCTGTTAGTGAAATTTGTTTATTTATTAAAAAAAAAGTGAAATAAAAATTGATTAAGATAAATTATTATTAGAAATTTTGGTATTTTTGGAAATCAATATAATTCGTTTATTATTAACTAAGTTAAAAGATAATAGAGTCAAATTAAAAGCAATAATTGATATAAATGTGAAAAAAGTGTTTGAAAAAGTTCAGAATATTGGAAAAATGGATAGCAACCTGTGCGTTGTTTATTTTCTGCTGTCTAAAAATATTAAAAATTAATTAGCAATATAAAACTGCTTACCTCTGACGCTGTAAACGCAAAGGAGGAAGCAGGCTTCAAGCGACATCTGTCTAAAAATAGCAAAAATCAGCCATTTTTGAGCAGTGTTGCCTACTCAAATTTGGTAAATTCAGCTAAATGCACGAAATTCTTGTGCATTACAAACTTGCATTAACATGGATCAAATGCGAAAGTAAATGTAAATTAAGCCCGCTAATGCATATTAGCGCTGTCGTCTGTCAGGGCTATTAGTTCCAATAAAATCAATAATTTTTTCATGCATATGGATATTTTCTCCTTTAAATTAATAAACAACAAATGGGGTACTCACAACGTGCCATAAAGCATCGTAAAATCATAAATTTCTATACTAGTTTAAAAAATTTGTTGTTGGATTGCATACTAAAATAAGTTTACGCAAATACAACTCTGAACGCTATGTTTTCGGATCGTTATAACTTAAAACTTTATGAGACTATGTGAAACCCCTAAGAGTAATACTATGTTCTGACCGACAACGAAAACATGTTTTCGTGGGAAAAACTGGTTTTCGCCCTAAAACTTGTGTGTTTCGTCCATCTAAAATCTGTCAAACAAAAACACATTCTAAACCAGTTTTCACTGAAAACTACTTGAAAACTCACATTCCACTCATTATAATCGGTGCCTGCTCTAGTTTAATCGATGTTTTTGGAAGACATATTTTGTCGGCCCTAAATTGTCACTTGATATTTGTTTACATTCTAGTAGCAAGTAGCTTAGAAGCAAGGTAAGGACATAGGATGATTTTTATCTCTTTATGTTAAAATTCAATTCGAGTCATAAATACAAAAATTATATTTCAAATCATAAGCATTGGTTCAAAATTCATGTAAGAATCATTTGAAATTTTTAGTATAAAAAATATAAAGAAATAAGTAAAAATTTTCATATCCATACATGCTTAGTATAACCCGATTTTGCTTCTAAACCAGCTAGTTTTTTCACCTAGCGGTTGTACGTAACACTTAAAACTAATCGAGATAGATATAGGGTTATATATGTATATATAAATGATCAGGAGAATATAAGAAAAGTTGAAATCCGGTTGACTGTCTGTCTGTCCGTCCGTCCATGCAAGCTGTAACATAAGTAAAAATTAAGATATTTCGATGAAACTTGGTATACAGGTTCCTTAGTACATAAAAATACCAGTACGTAAATGGGCGTAATCGGACCACTGCCATTGCCACAATTCGCCACTAACCGAAAACACATAAACTGCCATAACTAAGAACTAAATTAAGATATAAAGCTGTAAAGCTGTTGGTACAAAGAACCTCAGCAACAAGGGGCACTTGTGGGAAATTTTTTTTTGAAAAAGTGAGCGTGGGCACGCCCTGTAATAAGTTTATTATACATGTCTCCTAAACTATTCAAGCTACAACAACCAAATTTGCTGGGTGCAAATCTGGATGATAACCCCGCTCACTACCCATGTAACGCTACTGTTAAAAACTACTTATACGTAGTAGTAAGCTCGGTAAATCAATAACTAAAAGCCAGAAACATTAAATTTTACCACAAAGACGATGGGCGTGGCACCGCCCATTTTTGGTGAAATCCCTATTGCCCTATTGTGAAAATTAATGAAATCTGACAACAACAACACCTACTTCTCATGTAGCACAATTTTAAATTCCAATTGATTCGTTTATTTTCCAGTACAAAAATCAAGAAGCAATTAATATAAAGAAACAGTGTGTGCCACCATATGACCACAAATTTTGTAAATCCAATAAAAACTGTTCATGCCCTTAAGTACCGAATTTACATCCCGGTAATTGTAGTTGACGTTTGATCGAAAATATCGGTCAACGTTTGATATATATAACTCAAATTAATCGATAATCCTTCTCTTATAATGATATGTCTATATGTCAAAAATGGGTTGAATCGGGCCATATTCTTAGCCCTTACCCCCATATACTTAAATAAAGATTTTCGAACTTCAGAGTCACTTTGTACCGCATATATCGGCCAACATCTGAGTTATCTCCATGAAAATAAGAGAGCGTGTTTTACTCATAACAGTGTATCTTTCTGCCTAAAATTGATAAATTTGGGCGAAAACTTGGCTAGCCGCTATATAAATAATATCAGGATTTTCGAAAATCTGGCTGACTTTACACCATGTGATTGGTGATTGTATGTAAGGCACCTCATTGATACGATTGGGTTTACATCTTATATTATTTCAATGGCTTTGATTCTTGCAAAAGTATAAAATGTTCGGTTGCTCCCGACCTTACTTGTTGTTAATGCTATTTATAAGATTTAATGGAGATGTAGTTCCTAATTTTGCTTCGGAGTCTGCTAGTGTGTTTCCTTGTATGCCGATATGATTGAGTATCCATGACAGTTTAATTTTTCCTATATTGGCGGTATGTATGTATATCTCTGATTTGGCAATCGTTTCAGTGGCAAGCGTGAAGGATGGCTATTGCTTCTGCTGTAAATATTGAGGCAAAAGATGTTAGTATAGCAGACATAATTGTTGCATAGTTATTAACAATGCTGCTTAGAACCATCAGTGTAGAGTTTTCCAATTAGTGTAATTGCTTAAAATTTCCAAAAAGAGTTAGATGATGTGCTTTCTTTTTTATATGTATATGACCAAGTCCGAAATAACGCAAGATTGGGTTAGATTCCATGGAGGAGCACGAAAGCGGGCCACTGCTGGGATGGTAACAGGATCATCCATTTCTTTTGCAGCATCGAATAGCTTTTCTAAGGTTGGAAGGGCTTACGCTTTATGTTTAAAATATATTTTTGAGGGCAGCTTTGATAGGTGATCCTTCTGCGAAGGTCAGTTTAGTAGACATGCCTTTTGTGCTGAAGAGTAACCTGTTTTCTAAGGTAGGTAAACCAGCTTCAGCCAATAAGTTTATGATTGGAGTAGTCTGGATAGCTCCAAAGGGAAGTCGGGCTGCATTGTGGTATTCGGATGTAATTTTTGCCCAATTTCATTTAGAAGTTTTACTAATTATTGGGAATCCATAATAAATTTTTCGTTCCGTCTACTAGGCGCAGGTCTCTGCCTGGCCTCAGGAACTTAACACTCGGGGGCAGAGAGATAGAGATGACCAATATGGTCAAATACCTGGGTCTCAGGCTAGATTTCATGTTGCGGTGGAAGCAGCATGTTGACCTGACCATGGTCAAAGCCACAAAGGCACTGATGGTGTGCAATCGGCTTGCTGGTAAATCCTGGGGGTGTAAACCAAGGGTTATTAGATGGTTGTACACCATGGTAGTGCGACCAATTATCACTTATAGAGCGGTAAGTTGGGCTCCGAAAGCAGCGCATACGTCAGTAGGACTTCAACTATCGAAGCTGCAAAGACTCGCCTGCGTTTGCATGTCGGTAGCTATGTGCACATGTCCGAAGGAGTCTGCTGGAACTCACCCCTCATGACAGCAGAGGGTCTGACAAAGGTAAGGTAATGTCTTCCCAACGTATGTAAGGCTAAGTAGCGTCATATCTCTGACTCTTCTCCCTAGCGATAGCATTAACAAAAAGGTGAACGTCACTAGAAGGTTTAAGATTACCCTCAGCAGCAAGGCCGAATGGAGCGACTCCGCTCTAGAGCTACTGCTTAGCGACAGTACAATCAGGTGGTACACCTACGGCACGAAAACGTCAGAGGAAATTGGCGTAGGGGTCGCAGTACCACGTGCAAAACTCTCCATTCCTATTGGTAGGTTTCTGAGCATATTCCAATGTATTTGCTATAAGTCGGTGCGTAGAGTTAAACCTCCAACGCAACTATCGTAATGAACGTATAGCTATACTAAGCGATAGCCAAGCGGCACTCAAAATGATCTCTACATACGAGATAAAATCACTATTGGTGCAGGAATGTATAGATCGACTCAATAGTCTTTCAAAATGTAGCCAAGTGCACACTTTTTGGGTGACAGGTCACAAAGGTAAAGCCGGGAATGAACTGGCTCTGCAGCATCCACCAACATGGTAGAACCGGAACCTTTCATAGTGGTTGGTTCCCACACCGTAAAGGAGCTGCTCCGTAATGATGAAACAGTGGGTAGGGAGAGGCATTGGCAACAACTCCCGCGCATGCGCCATGCAAAGTTGCTAATGAATGGTTACAACCTCAAAAGGTTTAAATATGTAATCAATCTCCCAAGGGAAAAACTCAGGCTACTGGTCGCCTTCTCAAGAAGCACTTATTTAACATGGGCCTAGCTTCTTGTGCAAATTGCCGGTTGTGCGACTTGAAGTCTGAAACGCCAGAAAACCTGCTAATGGACTGCACAGCAGTTTGTAGGCGCAGAATTTAAGGAACTTGGATCCATGTTTCCAAATAGGCATCACATTCAATAGCACCTAGCAGCATATTGGAACTCATCAATTTGCTGGGGCTAGCTGAGATGTTGTGAGTTAGAGGAGGGCACAATAGACCCTAGGTCGCTGTGCAAAGTCCTCATTTACTTATCTAATCTATTCTACTTTGATACAAAATTGTGTGATATACAGCTTTGTTTATTACAACAAAATAGGTTAAATATTATTAAATGTTCCTATGGTCATTCCATGTATACTTATGATTAAATATTTAGCCTAGAATTTTAAGACTATTTACATTATTTATATTACTGCTATTAAAACTTAATATACAGGGGTGTTGTGAAATCCAAGACAGAATTGCTTAGCTGTCAGAATTGCAAATCAATTCTGATTTTCAATGGTGTCACAGAATCTGATTGGATTTTCGTCTTTTCGAACTTACGCGAAACCAATATTCAAACCGGCTGTTTACTGATGTAACAAAACTTGCAAATGAAAACATTTGGAAGCAATTCCTTAAAAGTTTTTAATAAATTCCGAATTAAAGGAAAATTTTAAGAGATAACATTTATTGAATGAATAAAGACGCATATGGGTGTTAAATTACGTTTTGTAAATCTAATATCTTTTTTTTTTCCCAAAAACTCAATAATTAACACATTTCGTGTTTTATACTTATGTTTTCCCCTATAGAAATAAAGATAAATTAATTCAAAATAATAAAATAAGTGGATTTCTTAACTATCATTTCAAATCTGTGAGCGACTATCTTCTTGCTTTGTTTCTGATAGCAAAACCGATACAATTGGTTTCCGTGACACCCAAAACCGATACAAATTCTGTTTCGAATTGCAAACCAATAATATCTGAATTCATGACACCTACTACCTTTTTTGATCGGTTTCAATTCTAATTCCGACTACAATCAGATTCCACAACACCTGATAGTGTTATTACAATCACGTTTATTACATATATGTCGATTCTACCCCAACTTTCGTATACAACATATAGTGGTCTACGTTTTTTTTAACAAACCTTATGTGTCAGTCAGTATAGGAGTTATACTATATATAGTGTATTTATTTATAAAATTGCTTGGATTCCGATCTTCGGGTTGAAGTTTTACACCTTAAAGTATTTTCTTAAAAGAAAGTCGTTTTAGTTACACTATTTATAACTCAAGAACGACTGTACCAACCGAAAATTGGTGGGAACGTAGCTTAGAACCAGGGCAAGGACATAAGATAATTTTTCTCTTTTTATGTTTAAATTCCTCACAATTCATTAATACAAAAATTATATTTCAAATCATAAGCATTTGTTCAAAATTCATGAAAGAAACATTTGAAAACTCTATTACTTCAAAAGCAAAAAAAAAAAAAGAAATAAAAAAATAACAACACAGCTAATGCGGAAGAACACTAATTATACCATGTGCATTCCCAATTTTGCCAGCCGACATTTTTTTTGTCTTTCCACGCTTGAGAAACGGTTCATAACGGGGCATCCCGACAGGAAATTTTTTTTTTTGTTTTATTTAAATTGAAAAAGGTAATTTAATTACAATTACAATTTATATATAAAGCACTAATGGTTAAGCCATCAGCTTAGGAAAAAAAATTTATTGTATAGTTTACGGTTACATGGGGCAACTTTAGTTGCTAATTCTCGGGCGATTCTCTTTTGCTGTCGCCCATTACCTTCACACGAGCAACTTGTGTTGCGCAACTCTGCTCGAGTTTTTTTCTCATTCTCTTTCACTTTACTTTAACCCATTGTCTACTCTTTACTTTAACCCATTGTCGCTTCTTTTTCTTTATAGGTATTTGGGCCACTCTATCACATATATTAATCAGCTCTGTCAATTAAGAAATACATTTTATTTATTAAAACAAAGATATATCACCCTTTTTACTATCGTCTGAATCAATTTGTATGGCTTCCTCCATACGTTTCACAATATCTTTAATTAATTCGATTTTTTCGTCATACTCCATTTTCTAAAATATTTATATTATATTATGTATACTTGTATACATATTTGCAAATTACTTACCAAAAGATGAAATTAAATTTTTTAAATATATTCAAAATATTAATTTCAAAAAAATATACGCAAATGCAACTATGTACTACGAAAGAAAGAACACGAATGCCGAAAAACGTCGCAGCGAACTGTTACGAATAAGAACACAAAGCGAGTTGCTGAACACTGGAAACTCGGCGCGATTCTCCTCTCCTCGTCGCCCCCTCGCCTATAAATTAAGAGTTGCCGCAACAAAAGTTGCCGTGTGTAATAAGGCTCATACTAACTGTATGTATTGCCGTGCGTATTGCCTGCGGAGACCTCAAATTGCTTATGGAATACAATATATGGAATACTAATTAGTAGGCCTTATATTGAAAGCAATGAACTATCACTTCAGCAGTTTGACAGATCAGTTTTCATTTCTATGAAAATTTCGAGGAGGCAACACATCCCATTTACACATATGTATACCGACGGCAGTTCCATTTCGGTAATATTGAATTTAGTAGAGCGAGTATTAAGACGGTTGCGTTAAATTATAAAAATAAAGTACATTTTCAAAATAATTTAATACGTTTTTCCAAAATATTAATATTTAGTTTAATATTGTTAATTTGCGGAAAAATTATACAAAATTGATTGGCGAATGAGCGAAGTCTTAAATTTAATTAACTTACACAAGCATAAATCAAAATATCATTGCTCATATTAAATTTATTATTTTAATAGGTACATATATAAAATTTATGCTACAATATAACATATAGTCCGAAAATATAAATTCTTATTTTTTCCAATAATACATTTGTAGAAAGAAATATATTTCTCCTTTTTTTTATTTTCCACATCCATATAAAAATTTAAACAGTTCAATAGCTCAAAACATGCGCTACATCAGCTCGAACATACCTACCCGACGCCTTTCCGCAAATGATTATGTTATGATAACAAATGCCCACATACAGATTTGGCAATGGATTTGACAGTTAGTATGCAGTAAACTTTAGCCTGTCGAGATGCCCGTAATACGAGTAGGCGTGTTTTTTTGACCATCACAAGCTAATAGCCAAATCATGAACAAATAAAATGCTCTTAACTTATTTCATATTTTCGCTTAAAAACGATGTGTGTTGGCAATGCGGTCGGGAACAGTCAACTGATATTCAATTTGTTTCAAAATGTCTGATGTGGAGAAAAGGTCAGTTTGAATTCTTCAAATTGTAACGGAATATAAATATATTTATTTTGTTAATACAAAAAAAAATATAACAAATGTTCCTATTTGTATTAATTTTAACTCAAACAAAACACAAAGTTTTGTAATTTTGGTTTGTTTACATTTTCATAGCTATTGTGAATGAAAAAAAGCGATGAACTGGCAATGCCTCTAGTTCAATATGCAAGCTATGATAGCTTGTGATAAGCCAACATAATTATTATCGATTGGACTCGGTTGATTTTCCTGGTGCACAGCCCAAATTCAACAGTATTTTTTCCCTAAAAAGCAATGCTTTATTAACACGCGAAATGATTTTTGATTCAATTTTTGTAAACTAACACAAGTTGCTTCACCTTTTCATTAAATAATAGTTATAATCTAACTAATAGATATCAAATAGATAGTATTAGTAGTATTATCTATGTATCAGCCACAGTAAAGCGTGGACGGGCCCTCTAGTTCATTATAAAGTAAAAAACAAGCACTTTAAAGCATAAGCACATAAAACAGCGGCAACTAGATATATACATATGTATATGCATATATGTATATTTTTTTTAGTTTCGAAACCTCTATTTGTACATACCCATCTTATCGCCGAAATCGGGGGTAATATTCTGAATCCCAATCTAAAATTAACTTAAATTATTATTTTCAAATCCACAATACAAAATTTATAGTCGTGTAACTAATAACGCATACACTTTCAGAATTTCCGGTGTTAGATCGACCAAGATAGAAAAGGTAAAACGGATTATTTGTTAGATCGCAAAACTTTTCTGTTTGTGTGAATGAAAATAATCGAACAAAATTTAAATACTGATTGCCCCGTCGACGTATGGCACGTTTGTTCCTCTGACAGGATTAAAGCAATTAGTTATATGGAAATATATATGACTAAATGCTGTGGTGATGAGGGGACTTTTAAGGAAGCCATTTTGGCTGCCGAGGCTCAGATGGTGTATGAAGGTCGAGAGTTCTGCGGCCGCTCGTTAACTACATATGTATGTATAACTAATATATATGCCTGGATTTAGTGAAACGCTGACGAAGAACACGGAACCACCCGATTAAGTATTAATACGTGGGGGTGATAAGACATTTTAGTCTCCCTTATCGCATGCACTGACGGACGCATACTCCGCTCTATATGTCTCAGTTTTGTCATTTTCGCTGGCAGCTTTCCAGTTCTCAGTGGTCTGACACATGAGAGTTTCCACCGTAAAACTACCACCGATTGTGTGCAGTTTTCTTTGTACGTAAAAATCGAGGACAATAAAAGAATACATGTTCAGAGTCTTTAAACCACTTTGAACACGTCGGACAACTCGGATTAATGTCGTGCTGGAATCTGTACAGGTAGCTTCTAAAGCACCCATGTCCACTTAGAATAGTCACTTTTCATCTTCTGCTTCCTTATACCCTTAGATTTAATGTAGAAACCCACTTTACCATTGGAAGATTTTGAAAACGGCCCAAAAATAATAATACCGCTCGAAGTTCGGAGCGTTCAGAGGCACACCGCAAACTTTAAACGCGTTTTTTTTTTTCCAAACTGTTTTAAACTAGCGGACATGATTCCGGTCGAACTACTCAGCCGATTTGCTTAATTTTTTTTGTAAATGTTCACAAAACGCCTGGCTATCGTCCCTACTAGATTCATATTTTTTTATAATTTGTTGACAATGTTATGACAAAATTTATGTAAAAAAACATTGGGAAAAATTAAACAAAAAAAAAACCTGCTACATTATCCAGAACGAAGTTGCGCAAGGTTCACACGCGTTTCTCGCGGCAGCTGGAGCTCTTCGTCTGCTATGGGTGGTGGTTTGACTCCAAGAACGCCATTCACGGGAAGGGAGTCGGTGAAGGTGCTGATGGCTCCATTGTGAATGGCGGTCAGTACCTGTCGAAAGTTAGTTGCGTCCGATGTCCGGTCGGCGTACTGTACGACGTCGTCGACGTAGTCGAGAAATGACCTTTTGATGCTCCTAGGAGGCGGTTCCACTCCAAGCAGTTGGTGGCAGGGGTGATTTCTGCGAAAACATCCCAGCAGGAACTGCTTGGAGAGGAGTTCATTATGCTCCTTAACTGGGAGCATAAGCGTCTCACTGTGGAGGTGTTCAATGGGAGACATCAAAAGACATCCCGTCGTGGTCCGGAGTGCAGTATTTTGACAGGTCTGAAGTTTCCTCATCTGCGTGTCACTGCATCCAGGCGACCATATGGGAGCTGCGTAATTAAGGACCGGCCGGCCGATTGCCTCGTATGTTGCCAACAACGTTTCTTTGTCTTTTCCCCATGTGCTGCCGGATAGCAACTTGAGGATTTTGTTGCGGCTCTATAACTTGGCGATAATCGCGGTCGTATGAGGAGAGAAGGAGCATAGACTGTCGAAAGTTACACCTAAAATCTTAGGATTATTGACAGTCGGAATTTTGACGCCGTCGACTGCAATATTAAGCTCAAGTCTATACTCCTTCGTCTCTACATTTGTACATACCCATCTTATCGCCGAAATCGGGGGTAATATTCTGAATCCCAATCTAAAATTAACTTAAATTAATATTTTCAAATCCACAATACAAAATTTATAGTCGTGTAACTAATAACGCATACACTTTCAGAATTTCCGGTGTTAGATCGACCAAGATAGAAAAGGTAAAACGGATTATTTGTTAGATCGCAAAACTTTTCTCTTTGTGTGAATGAAAATAATCGAACAAAATTTAAATACTGATTGCCCCGTCGACGTATGGCACGTTTGTTCCTCTGACAGGATTAAAGCAATTAGTTATATGGAAATATATATGACTAAATGCTGTGGTGATGAGGGGACTTTTAAGGAAGCCATGTTGGCTGCCGAGGCTCAGATGGTGTATGAAGGTCGAGAGTTCTGCGGCCGCTCGTTAACTACATATGTATGTATAACTAATATATATGCCTGGATTTAGTGAAACGCTGACGAAGAACACGGAACCACCCGATTAAGTATTAATACGTGGGAGTGATAAGACATTTTAGTCTCCCTTATCGCATGCACTGACGGACGCATACTCCGCTCTATATGTCTCAGTTTTGTCATTTTCGCTGGCAGCTTTCCAGTTCTCAGTGGTCTGACACATGAGAGTTTCCACCGTAAAACTACCACCGATTGTGTGCAGTTTTCTTTGTACGTAAAAATCGAGGACAATAAAAGAATACATGTTCAGAGTCTTTAAACCACTTTGAACACGTCGGACAACTCGGATTAATGTCGTGCTGGAATCTGTACAGGTAGCTTCTAAAGCACCCATGTCCACTTAGAATAGTCACTTTTCATCTTCTGCTTCCTTATACCCTTAGATTTAATGTAGAAACCCACTTTACCATTGGAAGATTTTGAAAACGGCCCAAAAATAATAATACCGCTCGAAGTTCGGAGCGTTCGGAGGCACACCGCAAACTTTAAACGCGTTTTTTTTTCCAAACTGTTTTAAACTAGCGGACATGATTCCGGTCGAACTACTCAGCCGATTTGCTTAATTTTTTTTGTAAATGTTCACAAAACGCCTGGCTATCGTCCCTACTAGATTCATATTTTTTTATAATTTGTTGACAATGTTATGACAAAATTTATGTAAAAAAACATTGGGAAAAATTAAACAAAAAAAAAACCTGCTACATTATCCAGAACGAAGTTGCGCAAGGTTCACACGCGTTTCTCGCGGCAGCTGGAGCTCTTCGTCTGCTATGGGTGGTGGTTTGACTCCAAGAACGCCATTCACGGGAAGGGAGTCGGTGAAGGTGCTGATGGCTCCATTGTGAATGGCGGTCAGTACCTGTCGAAAGTTAGTTGCGTCCGATGTCCGGTCGGCGTACTGTACGACGTCGTCGACGTAGTCGAGAAATGACCTTTTGATGCTCCTAGGAGGCGGTTCCACTCCAAGCAGTTGGTGGCAGGGGTGATTTCTGCGAAAACATCCCAGCAGGAACTGCTTGGAGAGGAGTTCATTATGCTCCTTAACTGGGAGCATAAGCGTCTCACTGTGGAGGTGTTCAATGGGAGACATCAAAAGACATCCCGTCGTGGTCCGGAGTGCAGTATTTTGACAGGTCTGAAGTTTCCTCATCTGCGTGTCACTGCATCCAGGCGACCATATGGGAGCTGCGTAATTAAGGACCGGCCGGCCGATTGCCTCGTATGTTGCCAACAACGTTTCTTTGTCTTTTCCCCATGTGCTGCCGGATAGCAACTTGAGGATTTTGTTGCGGCTCTATAACTTGGCGATAATCGCGGTCGTATGAGGAGAGAAGGAGCATAGACTGTCGAAAGTTACACCTAAAATCTTAGGATTATTGACAGTCGGAATTTTGACGCCGTCGACTGCAATATTAAGCTCAAGTCTATACTCCTTCGTCCAGTTTGTAAATATGGTCGCTGTGGATTTGGTGGGGGAAAGTGTGAGATTTCGTGCAGTGAGGAAACGAGAAAGGTCGGAGAGGTAGCTGTTTACCTTCGAACACATGCCATCGATTCCATTGCCCGACGCCAATATCGTTCAGTCATCAGCGTACGAGGTTATGGAAACTCCCTCTGGTGGTTGTGGGAGTTTCGAGACATAGAAATTAAACAGTAGCAGGTAGAGGACACCACCCTGCGGAACCCCTGTTTAATTCTTCTCAATTTAGATGTTTCACCACGAAATAGTACGGATGACTGCCGACCGCACAAATAGTTCATGGTCCACCTCTTTAACCCTGGAGGTAGCGTAGTTTTTTCAATGTCCTGCAGTAGCGTTGTGTGGTTGACCGTGTCAAAAGCTTTTGACGGGTCCTACGCTACGAGGATCGTTATTTCGCAGGGTGGTTTCTGGTTGAGGCCACGACCCATCTGCGCGTTTATGACGCTAAGTGCTGTGGTGGTACTGTGCACTTTTCGGAATCCATGCTGGTGGCTGGCTAGGCTCAGGTGGTGAGTGAAGGTCGGGAGTAACAAGGCCTCAAGTGTCTTCACTACTGGGGAGAGGAGTGTTATCGGTCGCTAAGATTCCTCTTTGTTGGCGGGTTTCCCAGGTTTCAGTAGTGGGACCACTCTTCCGACTTTCCACACATCGGGTATATGAAGAGTGGTCAGCGACAGGTTGAGGACCTTGGTGAGATATCTTACTCCCGTCGAGCCTAGATGCTTTAGCATTAGCATGTTGATTCCATCAGGGCCAATGGATTTGGAGGATTTAGCTTTTTTGATGACACCCTGAACCTCCCCATCGGTGAAAGTAAGTGGCGCGCCGTCGTTTGCATTTTGCGCAGCCGTGGGTTATTACATCGTTTAGCATTGTCAACCGAAGGGTGCAGTGTGAACTGCCGTCTAAAATAGCTCGCGCACTTCTACGGGTCCGAAGAGGCATGACCATTGAATTGAACTTCAACTCGGTCGTCATGTCTCTTTGGGTTTGACAAAGCTTTGACAGTATCTGAATCTCCAAATTGAGATCCCTTATTCGGGGATCCCCGGGATCGGCATGGCTTAAGGCCTCGCGCTCATTAGCTAAAACGGCTGCTTCGGCTGGGAAATTGGGGCGGATTTCCGCTATTCTTCCAGCCGGGATGAAGCGAGTGGTAGCTGCTGCGATCACTTTGCGGAATTGACGTTCGCCAACGCCGTCCGTAGGAATAGGTAGAGCGTTGAAGGTGCCCTCAGTAAATTCTGTGAAGCCGACCCAATTAGCTTTGTTAAAGTTAATGTAGGTGCGGTTGTCCACAGAAACAAAATCAGGAGGCTTCTCGATCGAGATAATTATGGGCAGATGATCTGATGCAAGAGTTAGCATAGGTCGCCAGGTTATGCTGTTTATCAGACCACCGTTAGCAAGGGTATCCGGCGAGCTATTACAGGTGCCCATAACTCTGGTGGGAGCTTCGTCATCACTGTGCAGAATGTCGAAACGTCAATCTGTTCCGCCAGCTCTATCCCCCTACGGTCATTTGACAGGCAGGAATGCCAAAGATCATGGTGCGCGCCTAGTACCAAACGGTTTTCACTACGAAGTAGCGCACCTATATTCGGGTGATATCCTGTTGGGCAACATGTAACTGGGGGGATGTATATATTAAATATTTCTAGCTCGACCTCGCCTGACCGGATAGCTATACCCTGTCATTCTAGGGTAGTATCCCTGGGGTCGATGTTTTCATCGATTAAACGATATTGCACGGTGTTGTGCAATATGAAGGCTAGGCCACCACCATTATCTCACTCGCGATCTTTACGTAATACGTTGAAACCGGCACAACTCAGAAGATCTGAGCGGCTGTTTAGCTTGGTTTTTTGGACCGCAGCTATCGATACACGTTCCCGATTCATAAGTGCAACTATCTCCTCGTCAGAGGGGGAGCTATGTTGCCTGATTGAGCTCCTAGGGACCGTGGAGATCCTCTGTTGAGTGGCGGCGCGGCGCGCGAACTATGTGCAGATTGCACAGCCGTAGAGGCTTGTGTCGAAGTATTGCGCAGGCAACATGGGGCCACGTAACGCGTGGTCCACTCCCTATGAGTCTTAAGGCCAGAACAGGTCTTAAGATGGCTCCATCCATTGCATGTATTGCACTTGACCGAGGTGGAGTTTGGATGGAGCCGTTTTGCGCATACGCAGCAGAAAAATTCCTCCGGGCCCGGGTTGGACTCAATGCCAGCACGAGTCAGGAGGATACGGAGCAACCCTGCTGCAAGGCATTGCTCCAATGACGACAAACACAAATTAACACTTACCGATCCAAACGGGGTTAGATCGCCGAAAAAACAGCCCTTGGTTGGATGAAATCCGAGTCAATTCCCGTGCGTAGAACCGGCTGTGGTGGGAATTGCTAACGCCAAAGGTCACTGTTTTTGGTTTCACTTTTTCGACACTTCTCACTTTGCCAAACTTTCACCTTTTTTAAAATTCAAACGCCCGCTTTCGTTGCTCGGCAATTTTGGGTTTATTTAAAAAATTATGTTTCTATAATAAATGTAGCTCAAATTCAATTTAAAAATTTAGTTAAACAAACTGTTGATAGCAGCGTATCAATGTAGCGGAACGACGATCGAAAAAGCGACTTTCGGATTCAATGTGCAAACGTAAAAAACTGCTGTGTAGATAAGACAATATTTTTTGCTGTTTTGTTTTCCGCCGTTAAACTACTACCTAGTGCTGTTTCTAACTTTTCCCTTATGTTTGGAAACCGAGGACAATGGAAAAATACGTCTTGAGAGTCTTCTATTGACTCCATATACTTCGAACAATACGGACTAACGTCATTTTGAAATTTGTATAGATAGCCTCTGAAACACCCATGCCTGCTTAATATTTGGGTCTGGTGGAAATCCAGGTCCCCATGTTGTCTAGTTATCCATATACAGATGTCATGGATGTATTTCTCTCCTCTCTCTTTTTAATTTCTGTAATTGGCGCTGATAGCTCATATAATCTTATGAACTCGTCTACTTGGATGTCTATGGCCGTTATACTTAGATACTTAAATGGGAAGGCATTTGTTACTCTTATTGCTGTGAGTTTATGCACCGCATTTATTGGTCTGGCATAGGTTTTTATGTCTAGTGCCTGTATCCTAACTGGAACAGCATATAGTCAGAGATAAAGAGATGTTTAACTCCTCTCTCACTGGAAGTGAGAGAGCAATTGCTAAACGTCAAAACCACCTAAACTTTGACAGTTGATCGAGTTCAGGAGGTTTTGACGTTTAGCAATTGGAAACGAGCGATGGCCAGATTGAAATTATACCAAAAAAATATGTAAACGGAGGTATTAGTTGCATCGTTCAAGACCACTTATAAAAATGAAATTAAATAAATTTGTAAAATTTAAAGATATTTGATGAAACGTTTTGTAATTTGAAGCATCATAATTTTATTTTCAATGGAAAATGATTAAAAACGTTTAATGATTGAGAGCTAACAAGCTTAAACCCATTTATTGGGCATTGAAAGGACAAAAGTCAGTTGTTATAATATTCTTTAAAAAGATTTAAATAGTTTCTCCATATAATAAATAACCGCTATATAGTAATTTTTATTCATACTAAATGTTGGGTATTTGAATTTAAATGCCCAAAAATTGTAATTTTGTGCAATCTGGCCATAATGGAAAATGTTATAAAAACGCTAATTTTGAGGCGCTCTCACACTGGAATAAGTTTAACAACCCTTTATTCCTGATATAGTATTACTGAGCTCATCGCTTTCGCGATTAGAAGTCGACGGCTGGAGCGCACACAACCTCTATTTGTTATCATTCTTGATATTGTAAATTTTACTTGCTTTACCTAATATATTTCATGTGTATAGCAAATGCTCCTTGAATTTCAAATTGAAGTCCAACATTACCTCTAAATACTTCTAATGTGGCTGTGAAGTTATCGCATACTCTTCTATAGTGAGAGTTATTTTTTACTCAATTTTTCTGGAGCTTATGAGCAATACTTCTGTTTTGTGCTTAGCCAGTTCCAAACTCATGGAAGCCAACCATTGGTGTACACCATTTATGCATTCATAACATTTATTTTGATCGTCATCAAGTTGTTGCTACTCCTACCACTATATGGTCATCCGAGTATGCTATTAGTAAAGAAATTTCACCCAAAAATTGGGAGGAGCATCTATATTACAAGCTTTTAATAAAAATCACCACGAAGTTATTGAAGACATAAAGTAAAATAACGCCTCATTAATTAATAAGCATCGACTTCCTGGTCGTTCATTAGTAATATTGGCCAAACAAAAAATCCAGATGAATTATCGCGCAATCAATACCGTGATCAAAAATGTGAGATAATAGAAAACTGCAAAAAAACTATTACTAGGTTCAATATTTAGATAACAAACGCTTATTTGCTACTTGGCATCGAAGTGAGAATGGTATCTGTGGTTTAAAAGTTTTTAAAAAGTGAGCGTAATCGCGCTAAACGGAATAATATGGAGAACGTATGCTAATTCAAAATTAGTAGATACAATTTTCAAAATAGTATAGCTATTCATTATACAACGTGTTTAATCTAAACAAACAATTTTTATATATATTTCTTTCTTTTTAGCAACCGGTTTATTTGTGGGTGTCACTTTTTCACTTTTGATGCTGAAAAGAAAATCTTGGCCTTTATTAATTGGATCGGGATTTGGTGTGGGCGTAGCTTTTAAGACATGCGAAAAGCATTTAAATGTGTAAAATGTGTGTAAATTAACTTGTTTAAAAGAAATGATAATAAACTGATTATTGGAGGTAAAATATGTTTTTCACTTGTTTGTATGACAATATACATATATACATATGTACAAGGTGATTTCCAAAGTAAAGAGGACTTTTTGAATCTTGCGCCCCCTGGTGGCGCCATCTATATGTCGACTGGTGCGTTAGGATCTGCTATCTTTATCGATAGTCCAGTCACATTTCATCCATTGGAAATGAATTTATTGCGTCTTTAGTGCCAGTATGCTTGTGTTATCGGTGCGAAAACGAGCTTCGAACAAAGAGCGAACATTAAATTTTGTTTTAAAATTGGTAAAACTTATACCGAAACGTTTCAATTGACGAAACAAGTTTATGGCGATGATTGCCTATCCCGTATCAGAGTGCACGAGTGATTTCAACGTTTTCAAAGTGGTCGGGAGGACATAAATGACGATAAACATGTGGGCCAATCAAAATCCGTGATCACCGGAAATTCCATCGAAACTGTGCGTTAATTTATCAAAAAACCAAAATCATCATTGAAATTCATGGAATGGAACATCTCCAAAATATCGATTTATCGCATTTTGACTGAACATTTGGGCTTACGAAAGATGTGCACAGTTTATTCCGCACAAATTGACTGACCACCAAAAATTGCTCAGAATCCAACATTCGATCGACGCTTGTGACCGATTATTTGACCAAAATTTAACCATTAACCCCTCCCCGTATTCACCTGATATGACACCGTTCTAATTCATCAAAAAACCGAAATCATCACTGAAATTCATGGACTGGAACATCTCCAAAATATCGATATATCGCATTTTGACCGAACATTTGGGCTTTCGAAAGATGTGCACAGTTTATTTCGCACAAATTGACTGACCACCAAAAATTGCTCAGAATCCAACATTCGATCGACGCTTGTGACCGATTATTTGACCAAAATTTAATCATTAACCCCTCCCCGTGTTCACCTGATTTGGCACCGTCCTACTTTTCTCCTTTTCGGAAAAATGCATTTAACCGAAAGGTGAAAGGAAAGCGTTATGCCATTTAAAAGGCTTGCACTTGCATACTAGCGGTCATACCGTCCAACGAGCTAAAACACTCGTTCGATATGCTTTTGAACCGTGCAAAAAGCTGTATTGAAGCAGAAGGGGACTATCTTGAATAAAATAAATTGATTTTGCCGAAAAAATCATTTGTTCGTTTTTTTTTTTTTAAGTATTGTTTAGTTTGGAGCGCACCTTGTATATGGTATATGGTAAACGGGAAACCATATATGTAAAATTTTCAAAACCCTTCTATCAAAGTCTGAGAAAAAAAAGGAAAATTTTAATGTTTTTTTTTGTTTCCTTCGTAAACGAGATTTTTATTTGTATTAACGGAATATGTTTAGTTCTTTAATTTTAGATGATCCAATAATAAGTTATGCTGCCCACGACGAGAGCACTTTCCTGTGAGACACACTGTGAGATTAGGTCTCAACAGCTGAATTCTCAACATTTTTATATCAAAATTTCAGGAGACATTGTTCAAATATATTCTTTGTATATGCTGTATTAAATTTTTCAAATATATGATTGATATAAAAAAGAAAATCATAAAAATACCTTATTTTTTTGTATCTCTGAAACCCACCTAACCTCTTAAATGACGCCCCAAACAAAAATAGACAACGTTTTTATAATTCTATTTATGTTTCTAATTTACAGGAACCTTAGCTTTATTCTTCTTTTTCTTAATATGCGTAGACACCGTTACGCGATTATAGCCTAGTCAAAAACAGCGCGGAGTCGTTTCTTCTTTTCGCTACGTGGCGCCAATTGCATATTCTAAGCGTAGCCAGGTCCTTCACCACCTGGTCCTTCCAACGGAGTGGAGGTCTTCCTCTGCTTCCCTCGGCGGGTACTGCGTCGAATACTTTCAGAGCTGGAGTGTTTTCGTCCATACGTACAACATGACCTAGCCAATATATCAATATCATCGGCATAGCCAGCAGCTGTACACTCTTATAAAAGATTGTACCTGCTCGATTAAGTTCCGCAACTCGAATTATTTTCTCCAACGGCAGGTTGAAGAAGTCGCACGATAGGAAGTCGCCTTGTCTGAAACCTCGTTTGGTATCGAACGGCTAGGAGAGGTCCTTAACGATCCTGACGGAGCTTTTGGTGTTGCTCAACGGCAGTTTATACAGCCGTATTAGTTTTGCGGGGATACCAAATTCAGCCATCCCGGCATAGAGGCAGCTCCTTTTCGTGCTGCCGAAAGCAGCTTTGAAATCGACGAGGAGATGGTGTATGTCGATTCCCATTTCACTGGTCTTTTCCAAAATTTGGTGCATGGTGAATATCTGGTCGGTTGTTGATTTACCAGGTTTAAAGCCACACTGACAAGGTCCAATCAGTTTGTTGACGGTGGACTTTAATCTTTCACACAATACGCTCGATAGAACCTTATACGCGATGTTAAGGAGGTTATCCCACGGTAGTTGGCGCAGATTGTGGAGTCTCCCTTTTTGTGGATTGGGCAGAGTACACTTAAATTCCAATCGTTGGGCATGCTTTCGTCCGACCTTATTTTGCACAGAAGCTGATGCATGCTCCTTATCAGTTCTTCGCCGCCGTGTTTGAATAGCTCGGCCGGTAATAAATCGGCCCCCGCTGCTTTGTTGTTCTTCAGACGGGTAATTGCAATTCGAACTTCTTCATGGTCGTGTAATGGAACGTCTGCTCCATTGTCATCGATTGGGGAATCGGGTTCGCCTTCTTCTGGCGTTGTACGTTCACTGCCATTCAGCAGGCTGGAGAAGTGTTCCCTCCATAATTTAAGTATGCTCTGGGCATCGGTCACTAGATCACCGCCTTGGGTTCTACAAGAGTATGCTCCGGTCTTGAAACCTTTAGTTAGCCGCCGCATTTTTTCGTAGAAAGCATTACCCCTGTCGGCCAGCTTATCAAGCTCTTTGTACTCCCGCATTTCCGCCTCTTTCTTCTTCTGTCTACAGCGTCTCGCTTCCCTTTTCAACAGTCGGTATCTATCACATCGCGCACGTGTTGTGGTCGATCGTAACGTTGCGAGGTAGGCAGCCTGTTTTCTCTCCGCTGCAACACGGCACTCCTCGTCGTACCAGCTGTTCTTTTGCATTTTCCGAAAACCAATGGGTTCGGTTGCAGCTGCACGTAAGGAGTTTGAAATGGCGTCCCACAGTTCCCTTATACCGAGTTGTTGACGAGTGCCCTCAGAGAGCAGGAGTGCAAGTCGAGTAGAAAATCGTTCGGCTATCTGTTGTAATTACAGCTTCTCGACGTCGAACCTTTCTTGTGTTTCCTGGCGTGCGTTTTTTGCTGCACAGAGGCGAGTGCGAATCTTCGCTGCAACAAGATAGTAGTCCGAGTCGATGTTAAGACCTCGGAGCATACACATATTTAAAACACTGGAGACCTGTCTTCCGTCTATCACAACATGATCGATCTGGTTGGTGGTTTTTCGATCCGGAGACAGCCAGGTGGCTTGATGAATCTTCTTGTGCTGGAATCTAGTACTACAGATAACCATATTCCGGGCCCCGGCGAAGTCAATCAGCCTCAACCCATTTGAGTATGTTACCTCGTGGAGCCTGAATTTATCGGCCGTCGTGCCACAGATACTTTCTTTGCCCACTCTGGCGTTAAAGTCGCCAGCACGATTTTGACATCGTGGCGGGAGCAGCGCTGATACGTGTGCTCCAAGCGCTCACAGAAGGCATCTTTGGTGACATCGCCCTTCTCTTCCGTCGGGGCATGGGCGCAAATCAGCGATATGTTGAAGAACCTCGCTTTGATGTGGATTGTGGCTAGACGTTCATTCACCGGAGTGAATGATAGTACTCAGCGACGGAGTCTCTCTTCCACACCAAACTTGCTCTCCTTTATATGGCAACTGTAGTAAATGCCACAAGGACCTGCTCAGCTCAGTCCTTGTCCCGTCCATCGCATTTCTTGGACGACGGTGATGTCAGCCTTCACTCTAACGAGGACATCAACCCGCTGGGCAGTGGCACCTTCCCAATTAAGAGATTTCCCAATTTCATTTGCCGAGGCTTGTTGTTTCCTTTCATTGGGGGTGTTTTTTATGTGGCGGATCCCAAACCCAGCGCACAACCCTATGTAGGGAATGTTTCGCCTTCTCACTTTAGCTCTCCTTCAAAGACCGGAAATCGTGAGCTGCTTGAGCCATATGTAAAATAATCGTTTCTGGCCACTCCCAAGTGAATGGCGATCAGAGAACTTTCCTCACTTGCGTGAACTTCTATACATGATACTATCCTCCCCTTAGCTTTATTAGAGTAATTAAATATGGTAATTTAATAACAATGCAATATTTTTATACCCTGAACAGGGTATATTAAGTTTGTCATGAAGTTTGTAACACCCAGAAGGAATCATCGGAGACCCTATAAAGTACCTATATATATAAATGATCAGTATGTCGAGCTGAGTCAATTTAGCCATGTCCGTCTGTCTGTATATATACGAACTAGTCCCTCAGTTTTTAAGATATCGTTTTGAAATTTTGCAAACGTCATTTTCTCTTCAAGAAGCTGCTCATTTGTCGGAACGGCCGATATCGGACCACTATAACATATAGCTGCCATACAAACGGAACGATCGGAATCAAATGCTTGTATGGAAAACTTTCACATTTGGCAAGATATATTCACGAAATTTGGTATATATAATTTTTAAAGCAACAATGTTATCTCCGAAGAAGTTGTTCAGATCGGTTGACTAAGCATATAGCTGCCATACAAACTGAACGATCGGAATCAAGTTCTTGTATGGACAACTTTCACTAAAGCTACCATACAAACTGAACACATAGTTACTAACAGAAATGCACCTGTGAAGGGTAGTTAGCTTCGACGCAACGGAAGTTAACGTTTTTTCTTGTTAAAAATAAAAACATAAAATATAATCAATGTTACAGTTTTACACTCGATGTAATATTGGAACATAATACTATATAAAATCGTAAAATGAATGGGTATAATTATTGAATCCGTTTTGATCGAAAAACTTGACAATTCGATCGGAATATATTACATTGAAATCATTGAAACCGTATCGAAAATTAAATTTGAACTTGCCGACTCGATAAAATACATTCCGTGGCTAATTGGCCACGGCTCGAAAACATTGAAACCGCAAAATCGAAGATATATATCGATATCTATTCAATGATAAGTGAACTGCGTAATAGCCCTGACAGATGAGCAAAATTAATACGCACAAAGCAACGTTAATGCGCATTGAAATTTTATGGTGACATACGGTAGATTTGTGCATTTAGACAGCTGATTGTGAAATTTGTTTATTTATTAAAATAAAAAAAGTGAAATAAAAATGAATAAGATAATTTATTTATAAAAATGTTGATATTTTTGGAAAATCAATACTAATTTAACGAAAAGATTCGTTTATTATTAACTACGTTCAAAGATAATAGAGTGAAATTAAAAACAATAATTGATTGTAATGCGAAAAAAGTGTACGAAAAAGTTAAGAATATTGGAATAATGGATAGCAAACTGTGCATTGTTTATTTTCTGCCATCTAAAAATATTAAAATTTGTTTTTGTTAATATACTTACACATAATTTGATTAGCAATATAAAACTGCTTACCTCTGATGTTGTAAACGCAAAGAAGGCGGCAGACTTTAAGCGACGTCTGTCAAAAAATAGCAACAATCTGCCATTTTGGCTACTAAAATTTGGTAAATTCAGCTAAATGCACGAAATTCTAGTGCATTACAAATTTGCATTAATATGGGTCAAATGCGCAAGTTAATGTAAATTAAACCCGCTAATGCAAATTAGCGCTGTCGTCTGTCAGGGCTATAAATTGGCAAAAATGAAGTATTTATGTAAAAAAATACCTAAGAACGCATTCAATTATGTTTTAAATGTGTAATTTAAAGAGAAGAAACCAAAACACACCAACAAAAATCAGCCAGCAAATTCAAATCACTCATATCCCATATGTGAAAATCATGACTACTGCCGGGATACTTAGCACAAACGTATCGTATTTGCATCTTGTGGTCGCACACCTACATATGTACATACGAAAAACATATATGTATATATATAATACTGAGTGGAAAGCTAATTTTGCAAAAGCCTCACCACCATAACATTCATACTTGAGAATCCTCTGTGGTTAAAATACAGATGTTTATCTCTTGACGGTGCCATAATCTTTACGTGAGTTCCATCAACTGGCATTGCCACACCAGGAAATATGTTTTTGCTTCTAACTTCTCGCTGGTGGCCATGTCAATGGAAATCCATCATGAACACAGCCTGTACTCAAGAATGTTGAGTACTTCATCTAATACTACAAAAAATGTCGATTGGGTCATATTTATATTGAAGTCCTTTTCAATGCAATGTTGATAACTGCCTGTGACTAAGAAACGTAGTAATGCAGCATGTTTTATTTTTGGAGAAAGAGAACCTCTTCTTTTGCCATTTTCAAATTCATTTTCCCATTCCACCAAAATCTATATAAATGTCCGTTTTGTTGACCCGAAAATTTTTGAAACTGCGTATGTACATACATACAGTACATACATCAGTAAATAAAATGTTGTTTGTTTTTAGCTTAGAAAGTTCAACTCACTTATAGTCATCCATTTCCAACAGGTCTTTTGAAATATTCCTCCAATTTCTGGGCTCACGACGAATGTTTACGCTATTTTCATCATCACTACCAAAAAGCTAAGACAATTTATTTCATTTTTCAAACTTGTCAAATTTGTTGATAACACAGTTTACTTAAGGTATGGTAAAGCAGATTATCGACGGTATCAATGATCGCATGAACATTTTCGAACGAAAATTCTTTCCGCAACGAATCCGATTTCGATACGGATTCAACAATTAGATCCAATATTTGGTCCAAAATCCATTAGTTGTTTTTAAAGCGTTAAATCGGTGGGGCATACTTTTTTGTATATTTCGATGCAAAATCGGGAGGAATCGTTCCAAATTTCTTGAGTCCGCTCCGATAACTCATTTAACCCATTAGGAGGATTAGAGTACTTTGTCAGCTGCGTCTTGACATGACTCCACAAATTTTCGATTGGGTTCATATCCAGTGATAATGGGCACTATAAAATCTACCTTTGTTGTTGGACGTGGCTTTAAATATTTTTTTTAAACTTTGCTCGGTCATATGACTTTCTTTGCATTTTGTTGCTACTTTGCACACAAATTGCTCCTGCTTTGATAGCTTTAAAATTTTATGCTTATTTTCTGGTTGCATTGTCACGTTTGGTACAAGACAGCTCAATTATCACTTAACAGCTATAAAATGCCCACGTTCTCATCGCAATTACAAAAAATAGCTATAATAAATCTTCACATAACGGGCGAGCATAACTTTAACATTACAGTTATTCTTAATTTACGCTCTCTATACTAGTTTATTGTTGTTAGATCTTGGCACTTTTACAGTACAGGTAAAATACGATGTCCACTCCCAACATTAAAAAAAATGAAGTTGCAGTTCAAATAAGAGCGTTTCAACGTGTTACGGTATTGCTCGTCACTCTATATATGTTTGAAGACCATTAGAAAAAACCAGAATATAAACTCATCTTTAGTTTCTAGAGATAAGATTACTTTGCCTCCATCCAAATAATTGCAGACCTGTGTTATCTATATTAACAACAATACATACATAAATGCTTACGTAGGTTAATAACTTGCATCCCTACCAATCAAAAGTAGTGAAAAAATTAGTGAACGAGTCAAAGGTGTCGGGTCAATTTTACAACTTTCTCCTTACACGTATGTATGTACTATACATTCGATCTCAACAGTGTCATACAGAACTAATATATGTCACCGAATGAGTGAGAAACAGTTGAGCATCAATCACACTCCGAGGCGGACGTGTGACGGCAGCGGCGGACGCTCTTTATATACATATGTCTTTTTGATCATAATTAAAATACAATTGTTCTTTACTATAAGCGCTTCACTTTTGAATTAACGGAAACTGTCGGGTTACATATAGCTGAACCGCATAACTGCGGTCGTTAGCACAGAGTAGTATTTTTGGGTTTCTCATTTAAATTATTTAACATATTTTATTTATCTTTAATTTAATTTTTTAATTTTTAAATAAATTAATATTTAAATATTATTTATATTTATTTCGACTATTACAAAGTGAAGATGTGTCAAATGAACTTCATTTCTTCAAAGAAATTTGATGATCTTCATAAAATATGCATATTTATATATCATTTCCATATATACATATGTACAAATAGAGTTTGTATGGCATATATGTACATATATTATTTCTTTGGTACATTTGTCTGTATGTTTGCGAAAGCAAATGCGAGCCACATACATACATATGTACAGTATGTAACACAATTGAGCAAATAAAATCACGAATATGGATTCTTACAAAAAATGTGTATTTAATTTGGGCGAATTGAATTACAGTTTTTTCAAATACATTCTTCAGCCCGTCTATAATATAAAACTACAAAAGAGTAACAGATTTATTCAGGTTTTATAAGAAGAAAATATAAATTCTCTTGTATGGCACTTGCTCAATTTTGATACATAGTAATTTTTACCGCTTTAATATTTAGTATAGCCTCCTTTGGCCGCAATCACCGCTTCAATCCGCTTGGGAACGCTATTGACTAAATCTTCACATTCTTTTTTAGTGATGGAGTTCCATACTTCTACACATCTAGTAAATAATTCTGCCTTTGTTTTCGGTGGACTGGCATAATTGTATACCCTTTTTTTTAAAACAAACCACAGGTTCTCGATAGGATTAATATCGGGACTTTGAGGGGGCCATTCCAAAGTTTCAATTTGTTGACTTCTAAGATACTCCATAGTCTTCTTAGCTTTGTGCTTGGGGTCGTTGTCTTGCATCAGAACGATTTTGCTACTGTCCAGACCCAATTTCTCCAACGAAGAAAAATACCCTTGCCTTAATATATCTATATACATATTCGCGTCCATATTTCCGTCGATTAAAATTAGGTCCCCAGCACCACTTTTACAAAAGCCACCCCAAAAAAGGACTTTTCCGCCCCCAAATTTGAGTGTTGGGATGACATCGCGGCTGGTAATAGTCTTTGATGGTTTCTTCCAAACGTAATGTATTCCGTCTGACCCGTGAAGATTAATCTTGCTTTCGTCTGTCCAAAATATATTCGCCCACTGTTCTGGAGTCCAGTTTCGGTGCGCTTTAGCAAATTTTAGACGTAGTTCTTGATGACGTTTAGTAAGCAAAGGTTTTTTAATTTTGCGCCTGGCTTTAAAACCTAGTTTTTTCAACTCGCGGTGTACAGTCATGCGAGAAACTTGTTTTCCGTAAGTCCTCTCCAGTTCTTTTTGAATATCAGTACCTGATTTTACTGCTCCCGAGGCCACCAGACGGTTGATAGTTCGTCTATCATGGTTATTTAAACCGGATCGCCGACCAGATCGATGTTTTGGTACTGATATTTCATGACAATTAGCAATATTTTTCACTGACCCAAATGAAATTTTAGCTAAATTCGCAACTTGCCGATATGAGAGCCCTTCATTCAACCATTGAAGCACAGATTTTTTAATAGAGTCAGCAATTTTCTTCATTTTTCTAAAAAAAAACACACGGAGTTAATCAGCTTTAAAATACTCGAAAGTTGTTTATTTGGTCTTAGCTATGCTCACACGCCTGAACGCAACCGATGTTGTAACACAATTGAGCAAATGTGCACGTGGCGCAAACCAGTCGCAGCCAGAAAAATATTGAGAAATTGTACCGTTATATTTCCGCGAAAAAAACTCAACTAGTGTACCTATTCGAATACATATATATTCTTTTCGTAATAAGTTGCGTAGTGCAAAAAAGTTTTGAAATCCGGAATATTTGATTTTATTTGCTCAATTGTGTTACATACTGTATGTACATACATTCATAATAACAAGTGTCGCACGCATCTTTCGCATGGCCGAAACTCACGCTTTGTCAAAGAGTCAATGTGTCAAAGCACTGACACGACGACAAAGCGTCACAACATTGTGTTGCTGGTAGAAAATCCGAGCTGTGCCGAAAGAAACTAACAAACGATCGCCGATTGTCACCGCTTCCCTTGCTGCTCGAACATCTTCGCCGACAAACTAGCGTAAATATATTTTTTTTGTTTTTCAAAATTATTTTATTTATTGTATCTGCTTTTTCTTAAAGCCTAACAATAAGTAATAAAATCTTAAATCTATTTAAAAACTAGACAGACTCAAGCAAGTGATTGAGCTGTTTTGGTGAAACGTCGCTTTTTAATACGCAGCCATATCTCTTCTTTTAAGTCGTGTTTGATCGCAGGAATGTACCAAAGGGCTTGGGTGATCTCGGAGTTTAGATATATATTTAATTCTGCTGTCTTCTACTTCTTTTTTTACCATAGGAATACTAAGGGCTTTATGGATATTTTCGTTACGCATGTACCTTGGTGAACACGTGATTGTTCTAAGCATTTTTGATTGGAACCTTTGTATTAGATCAATATTAGTTGCACAAGCCGTACCCCACAGTTTAATGCCATACATCCAAATCGGCTTTATGACCGCATTGTATAAAAGCACTTTGTTGTCTAGGCTAAGTTTGGAGTTTTTATTTAAAAGCCAATATAAATTTGCAGCTCTAATCTTCATACATGTTACTTTACTAGAGATGTGTTTTCTCCACGTGAGCCTTCTATCTAGGTGAATACCTAGATATGTTACTTCGTTTGCTTGGGGTAGTAAAATATTGTTAATTTTTACTGCCGGGCACAGTTTTGGTCTAAGCGAAAATGTAACATGCTTACATTTCTGTTCATTCACATTTATAAGCCAGTTCGCTAGCCATTCTTCGACAGAACTTAAATGCTCCGGTAATATTCTTGATGCTATTATGTGGCATTTGTTACGGCTCACTATAGCTGTGTCATCCGCAAAAGTTGAAGTTAATTCATTATTAGCTATTGGAAGATCTGCTGTATATATGATATATAGTGTTGAGCCTAAAACACTGCCCTGGGGTACAACAGCCCTTATCTGTCGTTCATCAGATATGAAATCTTCCACTTTTACCATAAATTTTCTATTTTTTAAGTAAGACTCCAAGGTTTTATATAATTCTAAAGGTACAATTTTTTTAATCTTATATAAAAGACCTTCGTGTCACACGTTATCAAACGCCTGGGCTACATCTAGAAATATTGCTGAACAGTACTCCCTGTGCTCAAATGCTTTCCTTACCTCGTTAGTAATTCTATTTACTTGCTCTATTGTGTCATGTTTCGCACGAAATCCGAATTGATGCATTGGTATTGTGTTATTTACGTGGAGGAAAGGAGACATCTTTGATAGTAATACTTTTTCAAATGCTTTTGAAAGACAGGGTAGAAGACTGATTGGTCTGTATGAAGACGGCTGTGTTAAGTCCTTCCCAGATTTATCTATCAAGATAATCTGCGACTTTTTCCATGAAATTGGATAGTATCCGAAACTAAGAATCGCATTGAAGAGCAAAGAGAGCACCTCTACAGCAATAATTGTTAACTCAATTAGCATTTTTGGGGAAATATTGTCATGTCCCGGCGACTTTTTTGTTTTATGGTCTTTGATGATTGCAATAATTTCAGAAGGTGAAGTCTTAAAATACTCGAGCGACTCTTTAGGTGTGTTGGGTAAGATTGACAGCTTAAAGTTGTTCTTTGGCAAATTAGGTTGAAATACCTTTTCTAGGTGATTTGCAAAGCAATTAGCCTTTTCCTCGTCACTTCGAGCCCAATTTCCACCCAAGTCTCGTATAGGCATATTGGAGTCAGTTGGTGGCTTCATGGACTTTTGGGCTTTCCAAAGGGAATTTTAGTTGTTTGAATTTGGACACAGCTTCTTTATATACATTTCGGTGTTCAATTCTTCTTCACATTTAAGCGCTTTTTTTAATTTACGTACAGCAGATTTTAATTGAAGTTGAGTGGAAGAGGAACGATTTATCTGCCATTCACGTCTGGCACGCCTTTTCATTTACAAGCATTTCTATTTCTCTATTAGAGATTTTTCTGAAACTTTTGTTTGTTGTTGCTAAGACAGCTGCGCTTATATCAGTGACTTCTCTTATACTTTCGTCAATATCTCTTCCTGTATTTATTTTGTACTCAATATTAATGTGGCTACTGACGTATTTTTTATATTTTAACCAATTGGTATTATAAGAAGTTAGACCCACCTTTGGATTAACGAATACGGGTTGTTCACATAACTTTATTAGTACAGGAGAGTGATCAGAAGATAGATCAGTACATGTATCAGCTGTTATGTGCGATTTATCTATATTTTTGATTACAGCAAAATCAATTAAATCTGGTCTTTTCTTACGATCACTAGGCCAATATGTCGGCTTACCAGGAAATATTATTTCAAGGTTATTGTGACTATTTATAACAGTTTGATACAGCTGTCGTCCTTTCGGATTAATAAGACGTGAGCCCCAGTACGTGTGTTTTGCATTGTAATCTCCACCTGTTAAAAATCTTTACCTAGTGTTCCAAAAAAGTCTTTTAATTCGATTTCTGTAATTTTAAAACGAGATGGACAGTATATAGCCATAAGGTTTAAGTCACAACCCCGATTTTTTAGCGATATTGTTGTAGCTTGTAACTGTGGTGTAGCATGAGATTATAGAGCATAATGGTTTAAACGATTTTTAATCAACACTGCCGTGCCACCATGCGCCTTACCACCCGGATGATTTGTAACATATAGTCTAAATCTCGGTATATTGAAATTATTTTTATTTGTTAGATGAGTTTCTGAAATAAACATTACATCTATATTCTTTTCAGACAGAAATCTGATAATCTCTAATTTATGTTGGTTAACAACGTTAGCATTCCATATACAGATATTTAGTAAGCTCATTTTTTACTTAATAAATTTTGCAGCATTTGATTTTGTGATTTTATTAAATCTTGGATCATGTTTTGCATAGTAGACATAAATTGTGTCATACACTGTGTAAGATTTATAATCATAGTTTCTATACCTCCATTTGGAGGATTTTGCAGCAGTTGCATTTGCACAGTGTTGCCTTTCACCACATTTGCATAGCTTCCTTGCATATTATTATTGTTAGAAGTAATAGAATTTGAACTTTTTGCTGAGGTTGCTATAATTACATTACGGGGTGTTTGTAGCATTTGCGACGTGCTTGAATGCCCTGTGACAACTTCGATTTCAAATCTTTATATACAGGGCAACCTCTGTAGTTAGCAGTGTGATTTTCTCCGCAATTGCTGAATTTTTTATTTAATTATTCTTTCTTAAGGATGCATTTGGAAGTGGGATGTAAATCACCACATATCACACAAACACTGCGTAGAGCGCAGTATGATTTAGTATGCCCATATTCTTGGCAGTTAGTACATTGTACCGGACCGTTCCTTTTATGTGGTTTTTCCACAGTTACTCTACGATGCAGCAAATATTTCAAATTATATATTGGATGGGTCCAATTTTTTTAAGTTGATTCGAATTCGGAAGATAGATCAGTACATGTATCATATTTTAAACATTGGCTGTGGTACTTTGTTTCTATTAAATATATTTACAACTGTTTTAATACCAAAACCACATTTTTCCAATGCTTCTTTGACTTCACTAGAGTCTTCGGCGGACTCTATACCCTTGATTACAACAACTAGACCCTTAGAGCTCTTCAGTTGATACGAATAATAATTCTTGTTTTTAATTGACAAAAATTTAACTAAGTCCATAAAACTTTTTTCAGTGTAGGACTGAATTTTTGTTTCATCTATATTGCCTTTTTTCAAAGGCACTTTATGGAAATTGTTAGTACCTACAATTTTACTTAATTCAGCAACGAGAGCATTACTGCTACGCTCACGCAAATAAATTGGAGGGGGTTTGGCATTAACGACTGTGGTGGTACCCTTCGCAACGTCGTCTAACTCTTGCTTAGTAAGGCAAATCTGTTGCCATTTAAAACTCCCGTTTTATTCATATTTGGTGTGCCGACTTGAAATTTTTTAGGATTGACCGCTGCCTTTGAAGGACTTAATTTCCTTTTTATATTAACGTAGCGATCAATGTCAATTTGCACAGACTGACCTTTTTTAATGGTACATTCTCACCTTGCGTTATGTTATTCTTCGCTACCTGCGTGCTTGCTGGTACCTGCTTAGTTGTTGGTGTGTTCACTTTTGTTGATGGCCGTTGTTGATTGCCGTTCTCTGCTGCTTTTGTATTTTGTACGCTCTGCTTATGGTGCTGCTTCGATGACTCATCATTCTCACCGTTGCGTTGTTTGTTGTTATGAGCTGTATTCGCAGGCTCTCGTAAATATGTAAGCGTTAAATATTTAACGCAACCTTTTCCGAACTCGCATAAGAAGTATAACTTCAAAAAAATTCAACAAAAAAGAAAACAATTATTTATTTATTACTAAAGGACCCCGTCCACGCTTTGGTGTGACTAAGGCATACATTAATTATTAGCTATTCAAAAGAATAGATTATTCTTAATTTTTAACAATAATATTTATAGTTTTTAATTTAAACATTTTCAAATTCAATTTAAATCTGCAAGAGGCAAGAGGACTATTTCTCCATTAAAATTTCCAGTAAAAATAGTTATTGCAATAATATTTCTTGGAATATTTTTGATTACCAAAGGTTGGCCGTTGCATAATTGAGGTGCATTGAAATTACTCTGAATACTAATAGTTGAAAAAGTATCAACCGATGATAATATACATAGTATGTCATTCCGGGATATATCTAGATAATTTCCGTTGTCATTTTCATCAAACAGTATCGAATGATTGAAAATACATCCATTTGTCTGAGCACAACTGTTAATTGTAAAATTAATATCGTCAGCTTCTACATTTTTAGCAACTAATAATGTAGCCCGTTATTCAGCCGGTTATGATCCAAACCTCTAATTTTTACTTACAAGAATACTTTAAATTCATTTTTAATAAAGTAATTTTCATTATGCACTGCGTATTTGGTTGCAGTTATAGAAATTAGGGCAATTCACAATCTGGTGCAAATGGTCTTGCATATTTGCAATTGCAAATTCGCTGTACACTTTGTTGCAAATATGCAAGACCAGTTGCACCAGATTGTGAATTGCCCTATTGTATTATATCTGAGACTGGATCAGGTTGCAATTGTTCGCGTATATTAATGGTTGCCTTAGAATAGGTAAATAATATCAATCCCAGACTGTGGTGAGACAGCACCACCGAAAACTTCATCTGCACTCATCTCAAGTTATAATTGAACTTTTTGTCAACACTGCAGCTTGTTGTTTTAGCGGATACCTAGTACCCGTTAGGATGGTAAGGATTAGTTGTCGTCGACGTCATCTAACGGAAGGCTCAAAAAATGGGCTGTTTCGACGGGGACGGATCAAAGAGAGTGTTAGATGAGTGGGGTTGGTAGCTTTGCATGCCCTACCTATGTAGCAAGTGTAATGCGGAGTCTGATTGTGCGCAGGACATATGTTGGATATGTCGGGGTCTATTCTGGATAAGTAGGAGTTTAACCTGCTACAATATCCAGAACGAAGCTGGCCATTGAACTTCAACTCGGTCACCATGTCGCTTCGGATTAAAAAAAGCCTTGACCGTAGACGAAAGCTTACTCACACTGGTGGACAGGTTCCATTACTTTAGGTGCTCTATCTATTTCGTCCGCTTGTGTTGATTTACCAATCGCCGAATCTCCAAACTGAGATCCCTTATTCGGGGATCACCGTGATCGGCATGGCGTGAGGTGTCGCGCTCGTTAGATAAAACAGCTGCATTCCTTGCGGAATCCACGTACGTAGGAATGGATAATGCGTTGAAGGTGTTCTCAGTAAACTATGTTAACGAAGGTACGGTTGTTCACAAAAACAAAATCGGGAGGTTTCTCGATCGAGATAATTATAGGCAGGTGGTCTGATGCGAGAGTTAGCATAGGTCGCCAGGTTATGCTATTTATCAGACCATCGGTACATTACAGGTGCCCATAACACTGGTGGGGGCTTCGTCATTCATTGTGCAGAATGTCGAATCGTCAATCTGTTCCGACACCACCATTTCCCTATGATCGTTCGCAGGCAAAGGATCGTGGTGCGCGTTAAAGTCTCCTAGTTCCAAACGGGTGAAAACGGGTTTTTGTCGCGGGTATCCGTGGGTGATCCTGAGGGTGAAAGAGTGGCGTGTAGGTGGTGTTTTTTGCAGGTGTAGAAACTGCAGGGCGGTTGTCGCACTGTGGTGTTGTTTGGTGTTTGCCACTGTTGAGTGTTGGCGGCAGACTGCTGCAGCATGAGGCAACGTATGACACACTCCACTCACGTGTGGTGCGCAGACTGGAACACGCCGAGAAGTGACACCAGCCAGTTCAGGAATTGCACTTGACTGATGTGATGTTCCGACGTATGACGGTCTGACACACGGAACAGACTGTGCGAGGAACCAGGAGTTGCTGAAGGGTTCTCGCAAGAGGATTGGAGCGGGATGAAAGCTGGTGGGGGGACAAGTCTGAATGGAAATTATGTTGCCTGTGTGAGCTCCTGTGGACCGTGGAGGTCCTTTGTTGGCAGCTCCGTGGTAAGGACGGCGCAGTGTGCGAACTGGGTGCAGATTGCCCCATAACTTGTGGTCTACTCGCTATGTTCCTTAAGGCCTAAGCAGGTCTTAAGATGGCTTCATCCATTGCATGTATTACACCTGACCGAGGTGGATTTAGCACAAACGCAGCAGAAAAATTCCTCCGGGCCAGGGTTGGACTCAATCCCAGCACGAGTCAGGAAGATACGGAGCAACCCTGCTGCAAGGCGTTACTCCAGTGAAGATAAACTTAAACTAAGACTTACCGATCTAAACGAGATTAGATCACCGAAATAACAGCCCTTGGCCGGGTCAAATCCAGTGTGTAGAACCGGCTATTATGGGAAATTACAATAGTTATGTGTTATTATTATTATTTGTAAGTAAAAAAGTATTTAAATGACTCTTACAACCATGCATTTTGAACAAATGCTTATGATTTCAAATATAATTTTTGTATATATAAATTGTATTCAATTTTAACAATTTTTTTTAACGTTCGCTGTGCTTTTTAATGTTCTCGTCTCGAACGTTCAAGTCGTTGTTCAGTCTGTGTTTACGTTACTTTTTATTCGGGAAATCCCACATACATCTTTTTTTTGTAAGCTTTCTATTTGTTATAAATCTAAAGTTAAAACAAGAAAAAAACGTTTACTTCGGTTCCACAGGAACTATTAGCCTGTACACGCGATAAAATATATTTACACATATTAAATTTTTGAGTTTTTCTCATATAAGATAATTTGTTTGATTTTAACATTTACACCTTCATGTTCAATTCCGTCAAATTGAAGTTAAAGCAATTCAACTTCAGATCAACCCAACTCTTCTTTTGGTATTACGATTTTCAACTATTTTCAGTCAAAGTTTGATGATTATTAGCAACCTAAAAGTTAAGATTTGAGGGGCCATAATAATGCGCACGCGGAACAAAAAATAAAGAAAGTAATGTTTAACTAAGTGTCGAATAGTATACTATAAATGTTAGTTTAATATAAATTAATAATTCTTGCGCAACATTTTTTAATAAGTGTGTGTTTCCTTAAGTAGCGAACTCACCTTTTGTTTTACCGAAACTCACTTTTCTAAAGAAGAACGCAAAGTACGGGTTTTTTTCTCTTTAAATATTCTTATATGAGTGTATGTAATATATTTCGAATTGAATTTCACAATTATACTTTACACCAATCGGCGGCGGAATAAATTGATTCTAACAACGATTTCAAAATTATAAATTAGGTACACCAATCGGCGGAGTAAACAGCCTAGTGTGTGGAAATTTTTGTTGTTTAATTTAAACCACTGTTAATACTACCGTTTATCTTCGAAAATTGCGAGAGATGTTCGGTTACACCAAACTTAGCACTCCTTACTTGTTTCGAGTATAATGGATGAATGACTGGTCTTCTCAAATAGACTAATTATGGATCCCAACGTTCTGGACAATGAACAAATTACGGCTTAAAAAGTTAGAGCCTTAATGACTAGTACTCCTCCACATATTAAATACTTCATTTAGAGAAACAGTATTCATTGGATCAACATGCATCAAATTGAATTTGTCACCGATGAGTGTTTCTTATTAACTATCATTTTAATTATGCACTCTTCTTCTTCTTTACTGGCGTAGACACCGCTTACGAAGTTATAGCCGAGTTAACAACAGCGCGGCAGTCGTTTCTTCGTTTTGCTATGTGGCGTCAATTGGAAATTCCAAGCGAAGCCAGGTTCTTCTCCACCTAATTTTTCCAACTGAGTAGAGATCTTCCTCTTCCTCTGCTTCCTCCGGCGGCTACTGCGTCGAATACTTTTAGAGCTGGAGTGTTTTCATACGTACAGCATGCGGCAGCCAGCGCAGCGGCTGTCTCTTAATTCTCTGAACTATGTCAATGTCGTCGTATATCTCATACAGCTAATCGAATGCGATATTCGCCGTGAGCAATGCGCAAAGGACCATAAATCTTTCGCAGAACCTTCCTCTCGAAAACTCTTAACTTCGACTCATTAGATGTTGTCATCGTCCATGCCTCTGCACCATGTAATAGGACGGAAATAATGAATGACTTATAGAGTTTTGTTTTTGTTCGTCGAGAGAGAACTTTATTTCTCAATTGCCTACTCAGTCTGAAATAGCACTAACAAACAAACAAAAGTTATTTTGCATTCGATTTAGAGGTTGACATTATTGTTGCTGTAAATGCTGGTTCAAAGATTTAAGAAATTATCTACAACTTCAAAGTTTTGAATATCAACAGTGACGTTGGAGCCAAGTTGCGAGTGCGCCGACTGTTTGTTTCATGACAAGAGATATTTCGTCTTGCCCACGTTCACTACCAGACCCATTTTCTTTGCCTTGTTATGCATTCTGGAGAAAACAAAACTAACGGCGCGACTGTTAAGTACAATGATATCAATATCATCGGCATACTCTCTTATATCTAGAAGATTTTACCTGCTCGATTATGTTCTGCAGCTCGAATAATTTTCACCAGTAGCAGATTGAAAGGGACCGCCTTGTCTGAAACCTTGTTTGGTATCGAACGGCTCGAAGAGCTCCTTCCCCATCCCGTCGGAGCTTTTGGTATTGCTCAACGTCAGTTTACACAGCCGTATTAGTTTTGCGAGGATACCAAATTCAGACATCGCGGCATAAAGGCAGCTCCGTTTCGTGATGTCAAAAGCAGCTTTCAAATCGAAGGCTTTTTCAAAATTTGGCGCATGGTCATTATCTGGTCAGTTGCAGCTTGTGTTTGAAGACGGTGGGCTTTAATCTTTCACGCAATGCGCTCTGTTTAATTCCGCAGTTTATTTGGGTATTCAAATCCCACTTACACCCGCGAAGAAAATGAAAATACGCGGGTTATTGGTTGTACCATACACTTTCATTTGTGTTATATTTAAAATATAATACAATTGTAAATACATTTAAATGTTATCGGTACGGCCGAGTTTAATTAATCGCACTGTTGCTAAATCGGGTTGATCGCTCACAGGAACCGGGTTGAGACCAAATCTGGCGAAGATCCAATTATATGGTGCGTTGACGCGGCTTAGTATAGAGCGTAGTTGATGATCGAATTGTGAGTGTCGAATTGTCCGCTTACCCTTTTGCCCATCCTTTTTGTTGATGGATGTGGAAGTATGGTGAGTTGTGTTGAGTGGTATTGTATTAGTATGGTGTCATCAGATGGTAAATTGAGATGCGTTTTATTAGGTTGCGCCAGTTTTCTCGGGTATAGTGGGGGCAAGCTGGACTCATTTAAACATCCTGGGCGATTGTTTCTTTGATTTTCTTTACCATCGGCTTGTTAAACTAGTTTTTGCTTTGTTATTTGCCTTTTCTGCGTTATCGGCTTATGAAGGATGGTAACTCCACGCCTGGCTCCGATGTGGCCAGAATGGGTACTCCTTAGCCCTAGATGTAGGACTATGAAATTAGAGGGATCTTGCGAGAGAATGGCCGTGAATGGAGAACGGCTTCGATTCATAGAGTAGAAAATTCTTCATAATTAAGTTGATGCTATGTATAGCTGATTTCTATAACCCACCCATTTGAGGAGCGCTTAAATATATACAATAAGAGTGACCTTAGCTATTTGGAAGTGTAGGTGCGTCACTGAATCGCATTGGGAGTATGAGGATCCCTTCCTTTGGAGATTTTATTTATTTTGGAACATTTATGAAAAGTATCGACTTTTTGATACAATTGTGTTATAGAATAGTTTATGTTTTAGTGCGTATGCACTAATTTGGCGTTTAGTAGCCCGCCGCCGCTCTAGGATTTGTTCAGAATTGTTTTTTTTCATTATTGGCGAAAGCCATCCTGCGGGGCCGAAAAGCTGTATGTACTTTTAATAATTTGGATTGTCAGAGGTAACTCTGACCTTGTTTTTTATACCAATTTGTGGAGTATTGGATAATTGTGGCTCTGGTGGAGTCGTACGACGTACCGGCCAATATTTGATCTAGTAGTTGTGGCTTTCGAAAAGTCCTCACAATACTGATCTCCTTTAGTTTTGCTTAATATTCGGGGAAGTTTCCCTATCTCTTGAAATTTCCTTAATTGTGAATTAAGGCATTGATTTGATTTTTTCTCAACTTGAGTTGGTGTGGTGGTAACTAGTTCTGTAACTAGTCCACTTTGTGTATGGCTGTGCAGCGTTTGAGCTTTTTGTGCCTTTGAGCAACATGGTGTCTCTTGACAATTTTTAGAATTTTCGATTTCGGGATTTGCTTTTGCAATTAAACCCGTGGTTATTTTTGTATAAGCGCTTCTCTGGGGTGAAATGGGATATGTGCTGTAATGAAGCTTGTCTTTTGTGACAATGTAAGCAATTAAATTTGCTTTTGCAACTTTTAAGATTGTGTGTATGGGACAAGCAGTTTGTACAGAGTCTTTTTGATCTGACAAAGTTGTTCCTTTCATTAATGTTAAATTTTTTAAACTTCTCGCAAGTTCTAAGCTTATGCCCTCTCGTGCATAGTTCGCATGACGTTTGTTTTTTTCATTTCGGATATGAACGATTGCGTTTTGTAAAAGTTTTTGTTTGAATTGTTTTTGTTACTAACTTGGGGTCTATTTAAGCTTTCATTTTGGTCGTGTTTGTTCTTAGTTTTGATTATTTTTTCTTCTAACCTTTCCGTAATTTCATATTGGGTGGTGAGAAAATCTTTCATTTGTTGCCACGTTGGGCACTTTTTTTCGTGATGAGAGCGATTGCTCCCATAGAAGTAACGACTTTTCTGGTAATGCGGCGGTGCAAATGTTTACCAGAATTGGGTCCCAGCTGTCTGTGGGAATATTTAGTGTTGATAGAACCGACAAACAATTTGAAACAGTGGATTCTAGTTTGTGAATTCTACACTTGTTCCTTTCTTAATTTTTGGCAAGTTCATTAGTGTCGTTACTTGCTTATCGACCAGTATTCTGTCGTTTTCATATCTAGCTTTTAGAGCTTCCCAAGCCAAATTGAAATTGTCGTCATTTAATGGGAGCTGTTTGACTATTTCCCCTGCTTGACCTTTAGTTTTGTATCTGAGGTGATACAATTTATGCGCATGTGATAATTGAGGATGGTTTATGTACACGGCCGTGAACATGTCCCGGAAGGACGGCCATTCTTCATAACCTCCGTAAAAGGTTTCTGTGTCACATGCGGGCACCTCGAGGTGGATGCCTGAACTTGCCTCTTGATATTGCCGCATTTGTGGCAGCTCTACTCTCGGGTGTGGAGTAGGTGCAATTGCTTTAATTAGCTTTAATTGATCGGAGATCATAGCTTTCGTTTCTTCATATTGCTCTATTGCGTATATTGCGGTAGCAGATAATTTAAAATTTTGTGGTAGATCTGAATCGTCAGAATCTACAATGGCGTCATGAGCCGTTTGGAAGCGAGTCCAAAAAGTGCAGTATCTTATTAAACTGTCACTTTGTGAAATGAATTTAACAACCTGTTTTGAGCGTATAGCTCCTGCAGGTGTATTTTGATTTGTGTCATTATGAACCATTTTTGATATATTAAAATATTTTTCAAACGAATTAAATTTTCCTCAAAGTAAACTGATTTGAATAAGGAAATTGAATTGCAACTTGTTTAGGTAAATGTTTTTATTTTCAGTTTAGGATGCTAACAAACGAATATGTTATTACGCGTTATTATTACCGTTTCTGTTTATTTGCAAAATAATAATATTTATTTATTTTATTTTAGTTTTAAGTTTGCCAATATCCGCATTTTTAATTTATAAACACCTTTTACGTCCTTATGTTAGTATTTGGGTACACCCTAATACTTGGACTTGTATGTATGTATGTGCTTATGAAGGTACTTATGTTTTGTGCAATTGAGAGCTCGCTGAGGAGATCAATGCGCTATTTACATAAATATGCACGAATTGTTTGTGCTAACGTATGTGTGTGTTCACATGAGCTATGAATGTTCTGCAACATACCACATCGCATCACCTCATGTCACATCACATCACGTCACGTCACAACACCTCATCACACAACCGTTCACAGCATACAACACTACACACACACGCATCAAACACAGTACTTAACACCGCTCATTATTACAACACTACAACACAACAACCACACGATTACCAATGAGACGACTCGTAATCAGCAACTATTCACCACACAAACCTTCAAAAGGCATTGATCCGACCGGGATCGGGCTCTTACCGTTTTCATCCGTGAAGCAAGGCAGTCGTCCGCGATATTCATTTTTTTTTTCATTTTTTAACCGCAATCATAACCGCAATTTATTTTTTATTAAACCCGCCAAGTGACGTGAAACACCGAGCTCGCCAACAGTGTCCAACATTGGACTTTCGTTATATACACCGTGTTGTCTACCATAAAATAAAATCATATTATGAAATATTACACTGACATAAATATTTTATAAAGTGTGTGGAAATCAGTGCGTTTTATTTCCCATCTCATAAGTATACTATAACAAGTAAGTGTACTAGTGACATGCGTTACTAGTGTGCAAAGTATTTGCTGTAACTTTTTGTGCAGACCTTCTTGTTTTTGTTTGACAAAGAACAAGGGTATTGCTGAATATTTGCCAATGTGGACTTTGGATAAATATATAGTTACATACAATTTTATATGTACCAATATCTATTTGTTCAGTTTATTTTGTTCACATGATTTTTATTTGTTTTAGATTTAATAATTATTTTCTATTACCAAAATAAGCAGTGTTATTTAACCGTATTATTTAAGGAATGTTACGATAATTACCCTTCTTTTTGAAAAACTAATTAAAATTTATAATTTAAAAAAAGTAGCATGTAGTACTATGTGTATATATGTGATTTTATGCCGTATGATTATAAGTATATACATATGTATGTATGTATGTTCGCACTGGGAACTTTATGCATGCACTTTATGTATGTTTGAGTTTGTAAGACAAATTGTTTATTATGCACTTGTATAATATGTTGTTGGTATCAACATATGTATATTAAAATTATGCATAGAGAAGTAAGAAAATATGCATATATGTATGTGTCGGAATGGGGTTGTGGCTATCCATTATTAAAGCCGCCTCTGAAATATTGCTGCGAGTTGTGCATTTCCTCGGCTGTGACATTTCGTTACCACTCTTCTATGACGCTCAGCAACTACTACTCCATTACTTCACAATATTGCATCATCCAAGCATCGTCTGAAACGCAACTGATCGAATTCGCCGCGATTGCTCTCTTTCTCTCTTTCTAACACGTTGTCACGCCGAGGCTACGCGAAACAGAGAGCTCTGCTGAACTCGCTCTTACAATAAACAGAAGACAGAGATAAAAAGGATGAGACAAAAATGGTGTACACATTTTATTTAACAGAGATGCCAATATTTCAATTGAGATGACAGTTTTATTAGAGATGACAAAATTGGTACATGTTGTTTGTTATTAATAAAAAAATTAATAGCGATTCGACATATGTATGTATGTTTTATTTTTCTCTCAAGGTTTTTTTTTGTTTTTTTTTTTAATGCCTTTGCTTATTTAGTGTTTGCAATTGTTTTTGTTAAACATAAGGGGTATTACCTGAGAAATTTGTAAGTAAATACTAGAATTCGTTATTCTGATTGTTAAATTGTTCTGTTTGGAAACACAAAGGTAAGCATATAAGGCGATCACTTTTTGTACGTATTCATTGGAGATGTATGTATATTTATTTAATATCGGAATTTTTATTTTTTGATTTTTTCTGGAAATCAAAACGTTAATTCTTACCGCTTGGTACCGGTTTTGTTATATTAACCAAACGGATATTTTATTACAGGTTTAATGTATGATTACATATATAAAACTGTAACTTTAGGCATACTTACATACGTGCATAATATACAATAATAATAAATGGAAATGTGTGTATGGCATGTATGAAACGGTGTGTAAGGCCTATTCCTTTATTCCTCCTCTTCTACAGCCTTTCAGCTGCCTGGTGTCTTGAGCGTGTTGTTGTTTGTATGTATGTTTATGATTTTTAAGTCCGCGCCCGAATGTTTGATGTATTTATTTATTTTTATTTTGGGAGTTTCGCGCCCGGTTTATGTGAAGTTTGTGTTTGTAAAGTTTTATATTTTGGTTTAGTAAGTTAATGTCTTTGTCACCGCAGCTTTGTTTTTGTGTTCGTTCTACTGCGCTTTTTTGTTCTATGTATGTCTTTTTTTGTGTATACGTATAAAAACGTATATTTTTCCTACCGCAGTTTTTCACTTTTTGTTTTCTAAAAGCACACTGCGTTCGTTTATTTTATGTTTTATGTTTTTTTTTTGTTTTTTTTTTTTTTTGTTCTGATTGTTCGCCACTGTTTTTCACCACACTGCACTTAATTTTGTTTTATTTTATTTTGTTTAAAAAATCCATTGTGCCTGTCACTATGGCTCGAAGTACCATGTTTAATTCCGCAGTTTATTTGGGTATTCAAATCCCACTTACACCCGCGAAGAAAATGAAAATACGAGGGTTATTGGTTGTACCATTCACTTTAAATTATGTTATATTTAAAATATAATACAACTATAAATACATTTAAATGTTATTGGTACGGCCGAGTTTAATTAATCGCACTGCGAAAACTGTTGCTAAATCGGGTTGATCGCTCACAGGAACCGGGTTGAGACCAAATCTGGCGAAGATCCAATTATATGGTGCGTTGACGCGGCTTAGTATAGAGCGTAGTTGATGATCGAATTGTGAGTGTCGAATTGTCCGTTTTCCCTTTTGCCCATCCTTTTTGTTGATGGATGTGGAAGTATGGTGAGTTGTGTTGAGTGGTATTGCACTAGTATGGTGTCAGCAGATGGTAAATTGAGCTGCGTTTTATTAGGTTGCGCCAGTTTTCTCGGGTAGAGTGGTGGCAAGCTGAACTCATTTAAATATAGAACATTATGTGCGATGTTGAGGAGACTTATTCCACGGTAGTTGATGCAGAATGTGAGGTCTGCCTTTTTTATTGATTGGACAGAGCACACTTAAATTCCAATCGCTGTGCATGCTTTTGTCAGACCATATTCTACAAAGAAGATGATGATTGCTCCGCGTTTGAATAGCTTTGTCGGCAATCCATCGGACCCCGCCGCTTTGTTGTTCTTCAGACGGGTGATTGCTATTCGAACTTCTTCATGGTCGGGCAATGGAACATCTGCTCCATCGTCATCGATTGTGGAATCGGGTTATCCTTCTTCTGGCGTTATGCATTCATTGCCTTCAGCAGGTTGAAGCAGTGTACCCTCCATAATTGTATTATGCTCTGGGCATCGGGTTGGTTTCTACAAGAGTACGCTCCGGTCTTGAAACCTTCTGTTAGTCGCCGCCCCTGTCGACCAGCTTGTCAAGCTCTTCGTACTCACGCATTTCGGCCTCTTTCTTTTTCTGTCTGCAAATGCGTCTCGTTCCCTCTTCAACACACTCTCGGTATCTATCCCATTCCGCACGGGTTGTGGTCGATCGTAATGCTGCTAGGTAGGCAGTGTGTTTTCTTCCCGCTTTGATAAGTTACTCCTCGTCATACTAGCTGTTCTTTTGCATTTTCCGAAAACCAATGGGTTCGGTAGCAGCTGTACGCAAGGAGCTTGAAATGACGTCCCACAGTTCCCTTATACCGAGTTGTTGACGAGTGCTCTCAGAGAGCAGGAGTGCAAGCCGAGTAGAAAATCGTTCGGCTGTCTGTTGTGATTGCAGCTTCTCGACGTCGAACCTTTCTTGTGTTTGTTGACGTGCGTTTTTTGCTGCACAGAGGCGCCAACCACGATTTTGACATCGTGGCGGGGCAGCTCTCATAAGCGCGCTCCAAGCGCTCATAGAAGGCATCTTTGGTCACATCGTCCTTCTCTTTTGTTGGGGCGTGGGCGCAAATCAGCGATATGTTGAAGAACCTCGCTTTGATGCGGATTGTGGCTAGACGTTCATTCACCGGAGTGTGTGTAAATGAAATAGTTCACGCAGATATATACATAAATAAAAAATGTTACTTCTTTACTTTTATAGACAAATTTGCGAAATTTGTTATGGCATTTCAGCTAGAAGATAGAAACAGTATAACTATTATAGAAAAGCTTAATTTATTCTTTTCTATCAAAGGAAGACCCAGAAAGTTAATATTAGATAATGAATTCAACTCAATTAACATAAAAGATTTTTTTAGGAAAGAAGAAATAGAAGTTCATTTTACAAAACCAAACAGTCATACTGGGAATTCAGATATCGAAAGATTTCATAATACTCTCTCCCAAAGAATTAGAGTCCTAGAAATTGAAAAACCAAGCCTTTCGACAGCGGAAAAAGTATTTCAAAGCATAGAATGGTATAACAAATCTTATCATTCTACAATTAAAACCACACCTCTTGAGGTTATAAATTGAAAAACTGATAAAAATGTGATTAAAGACACTATTCAGAAGACTAAAGAAAAATGCATAGGAAAACTAAATAGAAATAGAGAAGAGTTTAATAACACTCAAAAAGAAGGTTCGTAAAAAATTATAAAGCGGTTCGGCACAAATACGAACCAAGGTATAGAGAATTGCCATTAGATAACATTCACCCGACAAATATTAAACGTACAATCAAATTTTTTAGGTCATCATTATAATAACTGCACAATTAAGATCCTATACCAAACATTCTCAAATACTAAAATATCATACAATCAAAGATTTTATTATCCAAACTATGATACTCACAATTTCACTAACAAAACTACAATTAACGACCTTGTATTTAAAAACGAAGAAAATTTAAAAGAAATTAATGAATTAAAATATCACAAAAATATCTCTCATATTGGAATATCAATTTTAAGTTTTATTGTGATTATAATAATAATTTTAATATCTTGTAAAATTAAAAAAAAAAAGAAAAACAATACTATTCAAACTCAGGTGAGTTTTCCATTAAGGGAGGGAGGAGTTATGTGTACACTATCATCCCAACCAGACACCACACAACAAAATATTGTAAATTGGACAAAACAAAAGATTAAAGAAAAACAAGTAAACATTACAAAAAAATAACATAACAAGTAGAGATAAAGAACATAATGCAAATGCATACAAACATGTTTTGGTCCTTATGTTTGACTGTAATGATAACCCAGACATTATCGGGTAAACCACACAATCATGTTTGTTTGCATTCAATAGAAAATAAGATTACATTTAACAAATATTGTATTTCACAAAGAAATAGATTAAGAAAATGGTAATCAGTTTAGTAGTTATATAAGCAGAACATAATTTGAAAAAAGGAGAGAATAAAGTATAATGTCACAGAAGTAACATCGTAGCCATTTTTATTCCTCCGCTCGAACAATTAAAACTTGCGCACCCTATTTGGCGATCAGAACACTGCATGAAGTGGCGAAAACAAAGGCAACAAATTTGCCTTTAGCATCTTCTGTGTTGCAAACACAGACATACCAGGAAGCCACAGTATCACATTAATCACATCCCTCTAAAGAAAATTACTTGAAATCACCCTGAAATTATAAAAGACTTAAGAAAGAAGACTTATTAGATACAGACTTCCTTAAATTATAAAAGGCTAGTGCAACCAAAACTCTAGGAATTCAATGGAATGCGATAACAGATCAATTCTCATATACAATTGAGTCAATATCTGCTATGTCCGCCATTACAAAACGTCAAATACTTTCCTCGGTGGCAAAACTTTTCGACCCCGCAGGATGGCTTTCGCCAATAATGTTCCAAGCTAAAATCCTCATTCAAGAATTGTGGCAAGATGGCACTGAATGGGATGAACAGGTAAAACCTTTACGGTTAGGGAAATGGGTTCAATTTGCTAACAACTTACATACTATATCTGAAATTCGAATCCTCGATGGGTAAATTTCACCCCTAACATTAACGCAGAATTACATGGTTTCTGTGATGCCTCTGAAAAGGCTTATTGCGCAACAGTTTACGTACGCACTCAGTACGATAACAAAATATCTTCACACCTCTTGGCAGCCAAAGCCAAAGTTGCACCTTTGAAGACACTCAGTCTGCCACGGCTTGAACTGAATAGTGCTCTTCTGTTAGCAAAATTAATTTCAATAGTCCAAACCCATCTCAAATTAAACGATCATAAAATGTATCTTTGGTCAGACTCAGAGATAGTTTTAGCATGGTTAGAAAAACCACCCTATTGCTGGAAGACCTATGTATCTAACCAAATATCTCAAATCTTGGACTTAGTTGGCCCAGCAAAATGGCAACATGTTGCAAGTGCAGATAACCCAGCGGATCTTGGGACAAGAGGCTGCAAGCCACTTCACCTCACCAGCACTACACTCTGGTGGAACGGTCCCACATGGCTAACAGAATCACCAGAATTCTGGCCAAAGTCTCCTGCTCGGAATATCATACCTCCGGAAAGTCGGAAAATATAAATTTTTCATATCACTCCAGAAGAGGATGATATTCTCCACAGATTTTCATCATTTCCTAGAGCACTAAGGGTAGTCGCTTATATGAACCAATTCATTCAAAGACTTAAACAAAAATTGAAAGGAGCACCAAATGATCCTTGCGTACAACTAACGCATTCCGAGTTGCAAAATGCCAAGGTCAGTCTAATACTATACTCGTATACACAAACTCGCTATTTCAGCAAAGAGATATCAAAATTGCTTGAAAAGCGACCTCTGGAAAAGGGAAGCTCTCTTCTCGTCTTAAATCCATTCTTGGACTCTAAGGGATTAATAAGGGCAAATGGAAGATTAGCGAACTCCCGCCTTAGTTATAACGAACGACATCCCATCATTATTTCAGAAAAATCCCGTTTTACTTACGTATTTCTAGCATATCTGCACCAGCTTACACTGCATGGTGAGCATCGCTTAATGCGACAAATGGTCCGTCAAGAATTTTATATACCGCGACTAAAGCCTCCATGTTAAGGCCTCCATGTTAAGGTCTTCTTCATTTAGAAAAGGGTATGTGGCTGTCTTTGTATGTTTTACGACAAAGGCAGTACACCTCGAGCTTTTTTCAGATCTGACTACTGCGGCTTTTCTTGCAGCATTTGCACGCTTAGTCGGACGACGCGGATTTCCCGATAATGGGAAAAACTTTGTCGGAGCCAAAAGAGCAACAGAGAGGGAGTTTATAAACTTCATGAAAGAAGTCTCCCCTGAAATTGTTACTAAATATGCACCCCAAGGATCGATTGGCAGTTTATACCTCCATGTTCTCCACACATGGGCGGACTTTGGGAATCAGCAGTAAAAAGCTTTAGGTCCCATTTAAAGAAAACGGCTGGTAATCATAAATTTAATTATGAGGAGTTTACTACACTACTTACTCGTATCGAAGCCGTGTTAAATTCAAGACCCATATCACCCCTCTCGCAAAATCCCTCCCACAGCTCTCACACCAGGTCATTTCCTCAGAGAAGCTCCTCTTCTCGCCATACCTAAGGCAGAAGGAGACTCACTCACTTTAATAAATCGATGGGATAAAATCACGATTCTCCATCACGAATTCAGCCACAGATGGAAGGAAGACTATCTCAAGGATCTTCATAAGAGATATCGATGGAAAACGGCCCAGAAGGAAGCCAATGCAGGAGAATGCGTCATCATACAGGACGAATGCCTTCCTCCAACAGAATGACGGCTAGGCCGCATTGAAAAGGTTCATCGAGGGTCAGATGGTCACATAAGAGTAGTCGATGTTCGAACACAAACCGGCATATTAACTCGACCAGTCACTAAACTGTGTTTTCTTCCAAACAGCGAAGAACAACTTCAACCAAAACCGCAAAATAACTCGCTAAATTAATCGAAAAAAATAATAAATCAGTTCCGCTAATTCGAAATTAACCCGCTTTAAAATCCGTATATAAAAATAAACTCATACAAGCGCGTTGAAGATCAACCAATTATACATATACGTGACCTGGTCTACGAAAAGGGAGCTAACGTGCGAAAACTAGTTTTCTGGGAAACAGCTGTTAAAAATAAACAACATCCGAATCAACTAAAAAGTGAAAATTGATTTTTTGACACCTAAGCCCCCTTTCCGTAGACCAGGTCACATATAGGTATAGATATGTAGCTACAACAACTACATTCTAACATTATACTTAAATAAAATCAATTTAATGCAATTTTATATTCCCATAGAAATGGACGTAGAGGAGACCCAAACCACCAACACCGTAAGGTCCGAAATCGCTGCACCAGCGTCGGCTGCACCCATTGCACCCAAGGACCACTTTTGTGCGCCCACCGTCATCCCCGCAGCAATCAGGGAGATGAGAGAAGAGCAGCTATTGGAGCCACAGGGGCCTTCATGTTGCAACCTTTGCCATCGCCCACACGCCCTCAAACGATGAACCATTTTTAAGAGCATGAAGCCCGCTCAACGTCAACAGGTTGCAAGAGCCCACGGGCATTGCATGACCTGCCTGGCAGATGACCACGTCACCATAGAGTGCTGGGCCGACGGCGCCTGTCAATATTGTCAGAGGCCGCATCACACTCTATTTTATCGATTTCCCCGCCGAGCCAATACTTCGGAAAATCGCACCAACACCCGTACCAGACCACGCAGTGATTCTATCCGGCGACGACGAAGCAGCCAATCAACCACAATGCGTTCACGGCCATCTCCGCCACGCCACGCTCATCGCCAGGGTTGAGCGCTGTACTAAGCACACTGCAACAGCTGCAGAGGCTGCTAGACGATTAACTCGCCTAGATTGGCCGGGATGTTCACATGAGCTATGAACGTTCTGCAACATACCACATCACACAACCGTTCACAGCATACACCACTACACACACACGCATCAAACACAGTACTTAACAGCGCTCATTACTACAACACTACGATACAACAACCACACGATTACCAACGAGACGACTCGTAATCAGCAACTATTCACCACCCAAACTTTCAAAAGGCATTGATCCGACCGGGATCGGTCTCTTACCGTTTTCATCCGTGAAGCAAGACAGTCATCCGCGATATTCAGTTTTTTTTTCATTTTTTAACGGCAATCATCACCGCAATTTATTTTTTATTAAACCCGCCAAGTGACGTGAAGCACCGAGCTCGCCAACAGTGTCCAACATTGGACTTTCGTTATGTACACCGTGTTGTCTACCATAAAATCAAATCATATTGTGAAATATTACAATGAAATAAATATTTTATAAAGTGTGTGGAAATCAGTGCGTTTTATTTCCCATCTCATAAGTATACTATAACAAGTAAGTGTACTAGTGACATACGTTACTAAATGGTCCTTTGAGCCTTTCCGAAAGGCACCTAAGCAACAAAAATTAAATATAAATTGAACAAAGTTAAAGTGAACAAATTAAAGAACAAAGTTACAGTGAAAAAAAAGAAACAAATCCCAGAATCACTGAAAACAGAAAGTGAGGTGAAAATATAAGTACATAAAAGAAATTGAAATATAAAAAAATTAGAAAGTGACGTGTAAAGAAACATTAAGTGAGCGAAAAAACAACAAAAACCCTACTAACATCAAAACGGGCGCGGTATTAATACAACAAAGCTTAACAAACATAAAACCAAAAATCAAAAACGGACGCGAAATAAACTAAAAACCAAAACAACTAAACCAAACCCTACTAACATCAAAAACGGGCGCGCCATAATTACAAAGTTCAACAAACATACAAACATTAAAACTCAAATAGCAAACAGGCGATAACATATACAGCAATCACAATTAACATAAATAGGCACGGGAGACTACACCAACAATCAACTAAGAGAAAGACAGCAAATCAACAGGGACAGCGCTGGACATATGTACATACATAAGAGGAAAAGGAAATAAAATAAGTAAAAAAGGTATAGGTACAATGACCCTGAACCCTTGGCGGAAAACAAAGTGAGTCCGTTCCACATATAATTTGATATATAAAAATATATAAACTCCATTTTTATGCACATATATGTGTATGTATGTATGTTAAGTTACAGTTTTGACGGTATTTCGGGACACCGTTAACTGTTCTTAACAGTTTGATATATGTATGTATGTATATTTACAAAAAAAAAAATTAAAACTGCTAAAAGTACAGTACCCGCCTTTTGCTTAGCTTGTGTCATTAGACACCCCATTATAATTTAAAAAAAAAAATAACAAAAAATTTCCTAAGTCAAGTATAACTTGCGATAATTCTTGCGATACTCCTTGGGCTATAAATAAAAGCAACAAGCAGGATCGCTCAAACCCTAAACAAAAGCGGAAGATACGAGAAGAAAACCAAATATACATTTATAATTAAAACATACATATACATTAGGCCGGGTCGATTTGTGGGGAGGCAAAAAAATCGCCCATTGCTCTATGAAAATCATATTCTAGGGATCAATATAAGATACTTTGCCGAAGGAACCATACCTCTGAAACGAATTTTGATGTCCCCCAATTTGGGTCGAACTTTTGGGTAGGGGCAAATTTTGAAAAATCCCCCTTTGACCCATTTAGAGTGCTCCAATCGAGTCCAAACGTATGACCGACCCCCATTAACTTTGGACGGCCGATCCACCCATGCCAGTGGCACACCCCCTGGAACTCCCCTGGGGGGTTCCCCATACAATCATTTCAAAAAATCACCATTTTTGGCCTTAACATGAAAAAATCAGCTAAATGGCTATGTTTTTTCTTCATTTTTATTTATTTATTTATAATAATATCTATTTTTTCTCTTAAGAAATTTATTTAGTCAGAACATATGTAAATGAAAAAAATTAATTTAAGTGATGATCTTAAACTAACAATAGACAATTGTGTTTGCCCTTGAAAACACTTATGCTTAATATATGTGTACATACTGTCGGTATGTACAGTAGATTAGTGTTAAGATGTGTGTATGCACTCAGCATGTGGTGCATACATTAATTAAGATAAGGAATGCTATGAATAAAGGAGCTCTGGGCACTCAGAGCTGAGTTCTATTTAACAACCGAAACCCTACGCGTCTTACTTTACAATTACCATTTCATTCTTATTACCTCAAAAAGTTTACAATGAATCCACCATCCTCTACACCGCAAGATGAAGCAACTACATCAACAACTATCGAAAACCCAATGAGTCATATACCCAAGCATGATGTTACTGTTTTTGGTGTGTCTACTGATTTGACTGATCTTAATTTACCAACCCATCTGGATATCTTGAGATATTATTTTTACTTAAGCGAACGTGCTAAAACAGAACAAAAAAAGTTTCCCATAAATCATTCACTATTGAAGTACAAGATAAGTTGATTGGAATTTGGGAAAAACTTGGTATGGAAATAATGCTGAAAAAAAGTGTATGTAATAAATTGAATAAATTGCTTGACAAGTATCAAGAGCAAATCAAGAGAAGAAACAACACCCAACAATTTACAGAGTATGTAAAATCTCTGGAAACAATTTTTACATTGGAACATGTAATAAATGCGATTTGAAGGCAGCTCCATGTGCATGCGGCTGGGTTCCCGAACGCCTCAAAGAGTTCATGCACGATCAACATAATCACAGAAGACTAACAATGAATGCATTTATGATGGAAACTGAGCCAACAAACACTGGCCCACACGGTGGAATTATACGACGATTCGAATTGCTGTTAAAAAGACCATTGCATTGGTTTGTTTGCCTTCTACACTTCAACGAACTTCCGTTTCGGCATTTGTTTGAAGCTTTGGATAAATCAACCAGCACTGGACAAAGATCGGCAACCGGAAAACTGAGCCGTCAAATGGAAACTTGTGAAACTCTTCCGGTAAGTTATTGCTATCACTCATTTATTATAATTGTCAACCATTTTTAATTTTTTTATTATTATATATTTTTAGGTGGTGGACGGCTTCCAGAAAATTGAGTTGCAAAATATGCCCCCTGCTTCAGAAAAAAAAGAATTTTCCACCGATTCGAAGTACTTATACGACATGGCCCATGCAATTTCTAGCGGCGTGGTTCCGGTGGATCTGGCTAATATCAAACCAGGGAAAATTGTACATTCTCGGTGGCTCACCAAGGCCGCTAGATTATTGCGATTATATGTGACAACGGAAAATCCAGATGCAAATTTAAGAATTCTGGTTGAATTTATAATTAAATGTTATGTGCCAATGTACTTTAATATTAAGTATTACAGCTCTGTCGTGTACGGCAGTGCATTATTTTTCAAGTTCATCGGTAGGTCACGATTTCTAGAACCTCGCTTACGCAAAATTGTCAATCAAGTAATTAAATATAATTCATATTATGCGCATTCGGAAAATATCTTGTTATCAATGTTGTTTGATGATAGGAAAGAAAAGCGCGACTATGCCATCAAGAAAATTCTACGCTATCGAACCGATGTTGACGAGCCAATGGAGCTTAGAGTTTATAAAAAAAACAGATATAAACTTTAATTGCACAAGTTATACGGAAATGATCAATTTGAATGATATAAATATCGTATTTGAACCACCATTCACGCGAAGCATTCCGTACGATGCATTAAAAGAATATTTAAATCAAGATGATCCACCGTTTAATGATCCAAAAATTCCATCACACATACAAGGAACGGAACGACATGTTCAATTGCTAGCTAGCGTTTCCAAACGGGTTATACCGGAAAATGTAGAGGCTGCTAAGGCGACGACATTAGAGAGCCGTGCGAAATTGCCCAGACTTGAAAGTAAAAAAGACTTCAAACAATAATTTTTTAAATTTCTTTTCTATAACTCACTTAAATTAATTTTTTTTCATTTACATATGTTCTGACTAAATAAATTTCTTAAGAGAAAAAACATAGCCATTTAGCTGATTTTTTCGTGTAAATCACCAAAAATGGCGATTTTTTGAAATGAATGTATGGGGAACCCCCCAGGGGAGTTCCAGGGGGTGTGCCACTGGCATGGGTGGATCGGCCGTCCAAAGTTAATGGGGGTCGGTCATACGTTTGGACTCGATTGGAGCACTCTAAATGGGTCAAAGGGGGATTTTTCAAAATTTGCCCCTACCCAAAAGTTCGACCCAAATTGGGGGACATCAAAATTCGTTTCAGAGGTATGGTTCCTTCGGCAAAGTATCTTATATTGATCCCTAGAATATGATTTTCATAGAGCAATGGGCGATTTTTTTGCCTCCCCACAAATCGACCCGGCCTAATGTATATGTATGTTTTAATTATAAATGTATATATTTGGTTTTCTTCTCGTATCTTCCGCTTTTGTTTAGGGTTTGAGCGATCCTGCTTGTTGCTTTTATTTATAGCCCAAGGAGTATCGCAAGAATTATCGCAAGTTATACTTGACTTAGGAAATTTTTTGTTATTTTTTTTTTAAATTATAATGGGGTGTCTAATGACACAAGCTAAGCAAAAGGCGGGTACTGTACTTTTAGCAGTTTTAAATTTTTTTTTTGTAAATATACATACATACATATATCAAACTGTTAAGAACAGTTAACGGTGTCCCGAAATACCGTCAAAACTGTAACTTAACATACATACATACACATATATGTGCATAAAAATGGAATTTATATATTTTTATATATCAAATTATATGTGGAACGGACTCACTTTGTTTTCCGCCAAGGGTTCAGGGTCATTGTACCTATACCTTTTTTACTTATTTTATTTCCTTTTCCTCTTATGTATGTACATATGTCCAGCGCTGTCCCTGTTGATTTGCTGTCTTTCTCTTAGTTGATTGTTGGTGTAGTCTCCCGTGCCTATTTATGTTAATTGTGATTGCTGTATATGTTATCGCCTGTTTGCTATTTGAGTTTTAATGTTTGTATGTTTGTTGAACTTTGTAATTATGGCGCGCCCGTTTTTGATGTTAGTAGGGTTTGGTTTAGTTGTTTTGGTTTTTAGTTTATTTCGCGTCCGTTTTTGATTTTTGGTTTTATGTTTGTTAAGCTTTGTTGTATTAATACCGCGCCCGTTTTGATGTTAGTAGGGTTTTTGTTGTTTTTTCGCTCACTTAATGTTTCTTTACACGTCACTTTCTAATTTTTTTATATTTCAATTTCTTTTATGTACTTATATTTTCACGTCACTTTCTGTTTTCAGTGATTCTGGGATTTGTTTCTTTTTTTTCACTGTAACTTTGTTCTTTAATTTGTTCACTTTAACTTTGTTCAATTTATATTTAATTTTTGTTGCTTAGGTGCCTTTCGGAAAGGCTCAAAGGACCATTTAGTAACGTATGTCACTAGTACACTTACTTGTTATAGTATACTTATGAGATGGGAAATAAAACGCACTGATTTCCACACACTTTATAAAATATTTATTTCACTGTATTATTTCACAATATGATTTGATTTTATGGTAGACAACACGGTGTATATAACGAAAGTCCAATGTTGGACTGTTGGCGAGCTCGGTGCTTCACGTCACTTGGCGGGTTTAATAAAAAATAAATTGCGGTGATGATTGCCGTTAAAAAATGAAAAAAAAAAAACAATATCGCGGACGACTGCCTTGCTTCACGGATGAAAATGGTAAGAGACCGATCCCGGTCGGATCAATGCCTTTTGAAGGTTTGGGTGGTGAATAGTTGCTGATTACGAGTCGTCTCGTTGGTAATCGTGTGGTTGTTGTGTTGTAGTGTTGTAGTAATGAGCGCTCTTAAGTATTGTGTTTGATGTGTGCGTGCTTAGTACAGCGCTCAACCCTGTTGAGCTACGTTGTTGCTGGCGATGAGCGTGGCGTGGCGGAGATGGCCGTGAACGCATTGTGGTTGATTGGCTGCTTCGTCGTCGCCGGATAGAATCGCTGCGTGGTCTGGTACGCGTGTTGGTGCGATTTTCCGAAGTATTGGCTCGGCGGGGAAATCGATGAAATAGAGTGTGATGCGGCCTCTGACAATATTGACAGGCGCCGTCGGCCCAGCACTCTATGGTGACGTGGTCATCTGCCAGGCAGGTCATGCAATGCCCGTGGGCTCTTGCAACTTGTTGACGTTGAGCGGGCTTCATGCTCTTAAAAATGGTTCATCGTTTGAGGGCGTGTGGGCGATGGCAAAGGTTGCAACATGGAGGCCCCTGTGGCTCCAATAGCTGCTCTTCTCTCATCTCCCTGATTGCTGCGGGGATGACGGTGGGCGCACAAAAGTGGTCCTTGGGTGCAATGGGTGCAGCCGACGCTGGTGCAGCGATTTCGGACCTTACGGTGTTGGAGGTGGTTTGGGTCTCCTCTACGTCCATTTCTATGGGAATATAAAATTGCATTAAATTGATTTTATTTAAGTATAATGTTAGAATGTAGTTGTTGTAGCTACATATCTATACCTATATGTGACCTGGTCTACGGAAAGGGGGCTTAGGTGTCAAAAAATCAATTTTCACTTTTTAGTTGATTCGGATGTTGTTTATTTTTAACAGCTGTTTCCCAGAAAACTAGTTTTCGCACGTTAGCTCCTTTTCGTAGACCAGGTCACGTATATGTATAATTGGTTGATCTTCAACGCGCTTGTATGAGTTTATTTTTATATACGGATTTTAAAGCGGGTTAATTTCGAATTAGCGGAACTGATTTATTATTTTTTTCGATTAATTTAGCGAGTTATTTTGCGGTTTTGGTTGAAGTTGTTCTTCGCTGTTTGGAAGAAAACACAGTTTAGTGACTGGTCGAGTTAATATGCCGGTTTGTGTTCGAACATCGACTACTCTTATGTGACCATCTGACCCTCGATGAACCTTTTCAATGCGGCCTAGCCGTCATTCTGTTGGAGGAAGGCATTCGTCCTGTATGATGACGCATTCTCCTGCATTGGCTTCCTTCTGGGCCGTTTTCCATCGATATCTCTTATGAAGATCCTTGAGATAGTCTTCCTTCCATCTGTGGCTGAATTCGTGATGGAGAATCGTGATTTTATCCCATCGATTTATTAAAGTGAGTGAGTCTCCTTCTGCCTCAGGTATGGCGAGAAGAGGAGCTTCTCTGAGGAAATGACCTGGTGTGAGAGCTGTGAAATCGGAGGGATTTTGCGAGAGGGGTGATATGGGTCTTGAATTTAACACGGCTTCCATACGAGTAAGCAGTGTAGTAAACTCCTCATAATTAAATTTATGATTACCAGCCGTTTTCTTTAAATGGGACTTAAAGCTTTTTACTGCTGATTCCCAAAGTCCGCCCATGTGTGGAGAACATGGAGGTATAAACTGCCAATCGATCCCTTGGGGTGCATATTTATTAACAACTAGCTGACCCGGCGAACTTCGCACCGCCTAATTATTGGAGGCATATTTAGTAAGTCACAAGCACACGACACAATACTTTTTTAATTTTATTGAAATTTGCTGCTTTTAGATTTTTAGGAATATTAAGGAATTATAGTATAGATGCACACCAAAGAGACGTTAACATTTCAAGTGACATTTTACCATAGACAATTTTTTTTGAGTGAATACTGACAAATATTTACACTATAACTATCAAACTACATCTGTGGTTTTTTTTTGAAGAAGAAGAACTACATTTTGTTCATTTTGTAAAAAGTGGATGGAACGGCAGAAAAAAAAATAATAACTGTCCAGATTGTATTAAATTATTATTAAGATGCGACGAATGCTATAACATAATCACTGTAGCCTTCAAATTTTGTACCAAGTGTGGTAAGAATGTAGAACGAATAATATGCGTGAACAGGGCAAAAGTACAAAAAAATATATTAAAGCAAAAGCTGCTATCTAAACCAAAACACGTTTCTACAATGCCATCTTCAT